>NW_028165825.1:0-14985 GCF_964263955.1 Coregonus lavaretus
CTGTAGGTCTACCATAACCCCTTCACACCCTCTCTTACCGTCCCTGCAGTGTCCAGAATCTCCAGCATACACTGCTGCCCGTCCACCTCCACTTGCTGCAGAGAAAGAGAGAGACAGAGAGAGAGACAGAGAGAGAGAGACAGAGAGAGAGACAGAGAGAGACAGACAGAGACAGAGAGACAGAGAGAGAGACAGAGAGAGAGAGACAGAGAGAGAGAGAGAGAGAGAGACAGACAGAGAGAGAGACAGAGACAGAGAGACAGAGAGAGACAGACAGAGAGAGAGAGACAGAGAGAGAGAGAGACAACAACAACACAATTAGACCCAACCAAATCATGAGAAAACAAAAAGAGAATTACTTGACACATTGGAAAGAATTAACAAAAAAACAGAGCAAACTATAATTCTTTTTGGCTCTAAACAGAGAGTACACAGTGGCATAATACCTGACCACTGTGACTGACCCAAATTTAAGGAAAGCTTTGACTATGTACAGACTCAGTGAGCATAGCCTTGCTATTGAGAAAGGCCGCCGTCGGCAGACCTGGCTCTCAAGAGAAGACAGGCTATGTGCACACTGCCCACAAAATGAGGTGGAAACTGAGCTGCACTTCCTAACCTCCTGCCAAATGTATGACCATATTAGAGACACATATTTCCCTCAGATTACAGCGATCCACAAAGAATTTGAAAACAAACCCAATTTTGATAAACTCCCTTATCTACTGGGTGAAATACCACAGTGTGCCATCACAGCTGCAAGATTTGTGACCTGTTGCCACAAGAAAAGGGCAACCAGTGAAGAACAAACACCATTGTAAATACAACCCATATTTATGTTTATTTATTTTCCATTTTGTACTTTAACTATTTGTACATTGTTACAACACTGTATATATACAGTGGGGAAAAAAAGTATTTAGTCAGCCACCAATTGTGCAAGTTCTCCCACTTAAAAAGATGAGAGAGGCCTGTAATTTTCATCATAGGTACACGTCAACTATGACAGACAAATTGAAGAAAAAAAATCCAGAAAATCACATTGTAGGATTTTTTATGAATTTATTTGCAAATTATGGTGGAAAATAAGTATTTGGTCACCTACAAACAAGCAAGATTTCTGGCTCTCACAGACCTGTAACTTCTTCTTTAAGAGGCTCCTCTGTCCTCCACTCGTTACCTGTATTAATGGCACCTGTTTGAACTTGTTATCAGTATAAAAGACACCTGTCCACAACCTCAAACAGTCACACTCCAAACTCCACTATGGCCAAGACCAAAGAGCTGTCAAAGGTCACCAGAAACAAAATTGTAGACCTGCACCAGTCTGGGAAGGCTGAATCTACAATAGGTAAGCAGCTTGGTTTGAAGAAATCAACTGTGGGAGCAATTATTAGGAAATGGAAGACATACAAGACCACTGATAATCTCCCTCGATCTGGGGCTCCACGCAAGATCTCACCCCGTGGGGTCAAAATGATCACAAGAACGGTGAGCAAAAATCCCAGAACCACACGGGGGGACCTAGTGAATGACCTGCAGAGAGCTGGGACCAAAGTAACAAAGCCTACCATCAGTAACACACTACGCCGCCAGGGACTCAAATCCTGCAGTGCGAGACGTGTCCCCCTGCTTAAGCCAGTACATGTCCAGGCCCGTCTGAAGTTTGCTAGAGTGCATTTGGATGATCCAGAAGAGGATTGGGAGAATGTCAGATGGTCAGATGAAACCAAAATAGAACTTTTTGGTAAAAACTCAACTCGTCGTGTTTGGAGGACAAAGAATGCTGAGTTGCATCCAAAGAACACCATACCTACTGTGAAGCATGGGGGTGGAAACATCATGATTTGGGGCTGTTTTTCTGCAAAGGGACCAGGACGACTGATCCGTGTAAAGGAAAGAATGAATGGGGCCATGTATCATGAGATTTTAAGTGAAAACCTCCTTCCATCAGCAAGGGCATTGAAGATGAAACATGGCTGGGTCTTTCAGCATGACAATGATCCCAAACACACCGCCCGGGCAACGAAGGAGTGGCTTCGTAAGAAGCATTTCAAGGTCCTGGAGTGGCCTAGCCAGTCTCCAGATCTCAACCCCATAGAAAATCTTTGGAGGGAGTTGAAAGTCTGTGTTGCCCAGCGACAGCCCCAAAACATCACTGCTCTAGAGGAGATCTGCATGGAGGAATGTGCCAAAATACCAGCAACAGTGTGTGAAAACCTTGTGAAGACTTACAGAAAACGTTTGACCTGTGTCATTGCCAACAAAGGGTATATAACAAAGTATTGAGAAACTTTTGTTATTGACCAAATACTTATTTTCCACCATAATTTGCAAATAAATTCATTAAAAATCCTACAATGTGATTTTCTGGATTTTTTTTCCTCATTTTGTCTGTCATAGTTGACGTGTACCTATGATGAAAATTACAGGCCTCTCTCATCTTTTTAAGTGGGAGAACTTGCACAATTGGTGGCTGACTAAATACTTTTTTTCCCCACTGTACATAATATGACATTTGAAATGTCTTTATTCTTTTGGAACTTCTGAATGTAATGTTTACTGTTAATATTTATTGTATATTTCACTTTTGTTTACTATCTACTTCACTTGCTTTGGCAATGTTAACACACGTTTCCCATGCCAATAAAGCCCTTAAATTGAATTGAATTTAATTTAATTGAGAGACAAAAAGGCCTAATTAGAGTACATCAAATAATTACATTCACTTATCACCCCTCCCTCTTTCACCCTCCCTCCCTCCACCTTGACCCAGAACCTCTCTCAGTGGGTTCCAGGCCTGTGGTACCCTCCTCCACCCCTGCTGGGCCCACGCCTTGGTTCAGTCCACTACTTCCACCAGGTTCCTAATTGGGGAGGGGGTCGTTCCATTTATGACCAGTGAGGGGAGAGCCTGCTGTGAGGCCGCTGGTTCAGCCACTGGACCGTGAGGACTCACTACAGATCTGACTGATGAGGCTCTGGACCGCCTTTAGCCTGGTCCCAGATCTGTTTGTGCCGTCTTGCCAACTCTTATAGTCTCAATGAACACAGGGAGTTGGATGAAACAGATCTGGGACCAGGCTAAAACCACCTTGACCTGTGTACTGACACGGGGGGGAATAACTTTACCACAGTACGTCACTCTGGGCTCCCGAGTGGCGCAGCGGTCTAAGGCACTGCATCTCAGCGCTAGAGGCGTCACTACAGACCGAGTGGCGCAGCGGTCTAAGGCACTGCATCTCAGTGCTAGAGGCGTCAATACAGACCGAGTGGAGCAGCGGTCTAAGGCACTGCATCTCAGTGCTAGAGGCGTCACTACAGACCGAGTGGAGCAGCAGTCTAAGGCACTGCATCTCAGTGCTAGAGGCGTCACTACAGACCCCCTGGTTCGATTCCAGGCTGTATCACAACCGGGCCGTGATTGGGAGTCCCATAGGGCGGCGCACAATTGGCCCAGCGTCGTTCGGGTTTGGCCGGTGTAGGCCGTCATTGTAAATAAGAATTTGTTCTTAACTGACTTGCCTAGTTAAATAAAGGTTAAATAAAAAAATTAAAATAAAAGAAACTGCTGATATGTTGAAAACACTGATCCCAGGACAGTTTCCCATTACACAATATTAGCCCTAACCAAGCTGAGTGACAGCTATAAAAATAACCTTGGACCATTACTTAAAGCCAGGGTCACTATCTGTCAACAGCATTAACCCCTAAAGGAAACAGATGCATTGTAGGTAATGATTAATGGTGATCCTGGTCAAACAGATGGCACTACAGATTTCCACTTCCTGTCCATGTTTTAGCTGCTACCCTGTAGGAAGGATGTCTCTCCGCTATAACAGTCCTGTCTGTCTCAGTACCTCTATAACAGTCCTGTCTGTCTCAGTACCTCTATAACAGTCCTGTCTCAGTCCCTCTATAACAGTCCTGTCTGTCTCAGTACCTCTATAACAGTCCTGTCTGTCTCAGTACCTCTATAACAGTCCTGTCTCAGTCCCTCTATAACAGTCCTGTCTGTCTCAGTACCTCTATAACAGTCCTGTCTGTCTCAGTACCTCTATAACAGTCCTGTCTGTCTCAGTACCTCTATAACAGTCCTGTCTGTCTCAGTACCTCTATAACAGTCCTGTCTGTCTCAGTACCTCTATAACAGTCCTGTCTGTCTCAGTACCTCTATAACAGTCCTGTCCGTCTCAGTACCTCTATAACAGTCCTGTCTGTCTCAGTACCTCTATAACAGTCCTGTCTGTCTCAGTCCCTCTATAACAGTCCTGTCTGTCTCAGTACCTCTATAACAGTCCTGTCTGTCTCAGTACCTCTATAACAGTCCTGTCTGTCTCAGTCCCTCTATAACAGTCCTGTCTCAGTACCTCTATAACAGTCCTGTCTCAGTACCTCTATAACAGTCCTGTCTCAGTACCTCTATAACAGTCCTGTCTGTCTCAGTCCCTCTATAACAGTCCTGTCTACCTCTATAACAGTCCTGTATCTCTCAGTACCTCTATAACAGTCCTGTCTGTCTCAGTACCTCTATAACAGTCCTGTCTGTCTCAGTCCCTCTATAACAGTCCTGTCTGTCCCAGTACCTCTATAACAGTCCTGTCTCAGTACCTCTATAACAGTCCTGTCTGTCTCAGTACCTCTATAACAGTCCTGTCTGTCTCAGTACCTCTATAACAGTCCTGTCTGTCTCAGTACCTCTATAACAGTCCTGTCTATCTCAGTACCTCTATAACAGTCCTGTCTGTCTCAGTACCTCTATAACAGTCACTCTGACTGGACCACACCAGGGGCCGCTGTGTTACAGAACTTTGTTAGCTCCATTACTGTAAAACTTAATTTAATAGCCCGGGCGTTTATTTGCTTAAATCACTGAACACAACAGGCACTTATTAAAGACAGGCTTCTATCTGAGCCAGGCTTCTATTTCCTTCATGCATAGTTATTTGTTTAATTCCGGCATTCACTTCCAGCATTTTAATCAATGTCTTCATTTCCTGCACTAATAAATGTATGTTATCATTTACACACTCTGTCATGTTTCTATTGTCTTAGCATGCCTCTATAAAAAAAACGATATATATACAGTGGGGAAAAAAAGTATTTAGTCAGCCACCAATTGTGCAAGTTCTCCCACTTAAAAAGATGAGAGAGGCCTGTAATTTTCATCATAGGTACACGTCAACTATGTCAACAAAAATTACTGAAAATCACATTGTAGGATTTTTAATGAATTTATTTGCAAATTATGGTGGAAAATAAGTATTTGGTCACCTACAAACAAGCAAGATTTCTGGCTCTCACAGACCTGTAACTTCTTCTTTAAGAGGCTCCTCTGTCCTCCACTAGTTACCTGTATTAATGGCACCTGTTTGAACTTGTTATCAGTATAAAAGACACCTGTCCACAACCTCAAACAGTCACACTCCAAACTCCACTATGGCCAAGACCAAAGAGCTGTCAAAGGACACCAGAAACACAATTGTAGACCTGCACCAGGCTGGGAAGACTGAATCTACAATAGGTAAGCAGCTTGGTTTGAAGAAATCAACTGTGGGAGCAATTATTTGAAAATGGAAGACATACAAGACCACTGATAATCTCCCTCGATCTGGGGCTCCACGCAAGATCTCACCTCGTGGGGTCAAAATGATCACAAGGACGGTGAGCAAAAATCCCAGAACCACACGGGGGGACCTAGTGAATGACCTGCAGAGAGCTGGGACCAAAGTAACAAAGCCTACCATCAGTAACACACTACGCCGCCAGGGACTCAAATCCTGCAGTGCCAGACGTGTCCCCCTGCTTAAGCCAGTACATGTCCAGGCCCGTCTGAAGTTTAATAGAGTGCATTTGGATGATCCAGAAGAGGATTGGGAGAATGTCATATGGTCAGATGAAACCAAAATATTACTTTTTGGTAAAAACTCAACTCGTCGTGTTTGGAGGACAAAGAATGCTGAGTTGCATCCAAAGAACACCATACCTACTGTGAAGCATGGGGGTGGAAACATCATGCTTTGGGGCTGTTTTTCTGCAAAGGGACCAGGACGACTGATCCGTGTAAAGGAAAGAATGAACGGGGCCATGTATCGTGAGACTTTGAGTGAAAACCTCCTTCCATCAGCAAGGGCATTGAAGATGAAACGTGGCTGGGTCTTTCAGCATGACAATGATCCCAAACACACCGCCCGGGCAACGAACGAGTGGCTTCGTAAGAAGCATTTCAAGGTCCTGGAGTGGCCTAGCCAGTCTCCAGATCTCAACCCCATAGAAAATATTTGGAGGGAGTTGAAAGTCCGTGTTGCCCAGCGACAGCCCCAAAACATCACTGCTCTAGAGGAGATCTGCATGGAGGAATGGGCCAAAATACCAGCAACAGTGTGTGAAAACCTTGTGAAGACTTACAGAAAACGTTTGACCTGTGTCATTGCCAACAAAGGGTATATAACAAAGTATTGAGAAACTTTTGTTATTGACCAAATACTTATTTTCCACCATAATTTGCAAATAAATTCATAAAAAATCCTACAATGTGATTTTCTGGATTTTGTTTCTCATTTTGTCTGTCATAGCTGACGTGTACCTATGATGAAAATTACAGGCCTCTCTCATCTTTTTAAGTGGGAGAACTTGCACAATTGGTGGCTGACTAAATACTTTTTTTCCCCACTGTGTATATATATATATATATATATATATATATATATATATATATATATATATATATACACTGCTCAAAAAAATAAAGGGAACACTTAAACAACACAATGTAACTCCAAATCAATCACACTTCTGTGAAATCAAACTGTCCACTTAGGAAGCAACACTGATTGACAATAAATGTCACATGCTGTTGTGCAAATGGAATAGACAACAGGTGGAAATTATAGGCAATTAGCAAGACACCCCCAATAAAGAAGTGGTTCTGCAGGTGGTGACCACAGACCACTTCTCAGTTCCTATGCTTCCTGGCTGATGTTTTGGTCATTTTTGAATGCTGGCGGTGCTTTCACTCTAGTGGTAGCATGAGACGGAGTCTACAACCCACACAAGTGGCTCAGGTAGTGCAGCTCATCCAGGATGGCACATCAATGCGAGCTGTGGCAAGAAGGTTTGCTGTGTCTGTCAGCGTAGTGTCCAGAGCATGGAGGCGCTACCAGGAGACAGGCCAGTACATCAGGAGACGTGGAGGAGGCCGTAGGAGGGCAACAACCAAGCAGCAGGACCGCTACCTCCGCCTTTGTGCAAGGAGGAGCAGGAGGAGCACTGCCAGAGCCCTGCAAAATGACCACCAGCAGGCCACAAATGTGCATGTGTCTGCTCAAACGGTCAGAAACAGACTCCATGAGGGTAATATGAGGGCCCGACGTCCACAGGTGGGGGTTGTGCTTACAGCCCAACACCGTGCAGGACATTTGGCATTTGCCAGAGAACACCAAGATTGGCAAATTCGCCACTGGTGCCCTGTGCTCTTCACAGATGAAAGTAGGTTCACACTGAGCACATGTGACAGACATGACAGAGTCTGGAGACGCCGTGGAGAACGTTCTGCTGCCTGCAACATCCTCCAGCATGACCAGTTTGGCGGTGGGTCAGTCATGGTGTGGGGTGGCATTTATTTGGGGGGCCGCACAGCCCTCCATGTGCTCGCCAGAGGTAGCCTGACTGCCATTAGGTACCGAGATGAGATCCTCAGACCCCTTGTGAGACCATATGCTGGTGCGGTTGGCCCTGGGTTCCTCCTAATGCAAGACAATGCTAGACCTCATGTGGCTGGAGTGTGTCAGCAGTTCCTGCAAGAGGAAGGCATTGATGCTATGGACTGGCCCGCCCGTTCCCCAGACCTGAATCCAATTGAGCACATCTGGGACATCATGTCTCGCTCCATCCACCAACGCCACGTTGCACCACAGGCTGTCCAGGAGTTGGCGGATGCTTTAGTCCAGGTCTGGGAGGAGATCCCTCAGGAGACCATCCGCCACCTCATCAGGAGCATGCCCAGGTGTTGTAGGGAGGTCATACAGGCACGTGGAGGCCACACACACTACTGAGCCTCATTTTGACTTGTTTTAAGGACATTACATCAAAGTTGGATCAGCCTGGAGTGTGGTTTTCCACTTTAATTTTGAGAGTGACTCCAAATCCAGACCTCCATGGGTTGATAAATTTGATTTCCATTGATAATTTTTGTGTGATTTTGTTGTCAGCACATTCAACTATGTAAAGAAAAAAGTAGTTAATAATATTATTTCATTCATTCAGATCTAGGATGTGTTGTTTAAGTGTTCCCTTTATTTTTTTGAGCAGTGTATATATATACACATACAGTTGAGGTCGGAAGTTTACATACACCTTAGCCAAATACATTTAAACTCAGTTTTTCACAATTCCTGACATTTAATCCTAGTAAAAATTCCCTGTCTTAGGTCAGTTAGGATCACCACTTTATTTTAAGAATGTGAAATGTCAGAGTAATAGTAGAGAGAATGATTTATTTCAGCTCAGAAGTTTACATACACTCAATTAGTATTTGGTAACATTGCCTTTAAATTGTTTAACTTGGGTCAAACGTTTCGGGTAGCCTTCCACAAGCTTCCCACAATAAGTTGGATGAATTTTGGCCCATTCCTCCTGACAGAGCTGGTGTAACTGAGTCAGGTTTGTAGGCCTCCTTGCTCGCACACGCTTTTTCAGTTCTGCCCACAAATGTTCTATAGGATTGAGGTCAGGGCTTTGTGATGGCCACTCCAATACCTTGACTTTGTTGTCCTTAAGCCATTTTGCCACAACTTTGGAAGTATGTTTGGGGTCATTGTCCATTTGGAAGACCCATTGGCGACCAATCATTAACTTCCTGACTGATGTCTTGAGATGTTGCTTCAATAGATCCACATAATTTTCCTTCCTCATGATGCCATCTTATTTGTGAAGTGCACCAGTCCCTCCTGCAGCAAAGCACCCCCACAGCATGATGCTGCCACCCCCGTGCTTCACGGTTGGGATGGTGCTCTTCGGCTTGCAAGGTACTACCTTTTTCCTCCAAACATAACGATGGTCATTATGGCCAAACAGTTCTATTTTTGTTTCATCAGACCAGAGGACATTTGTCCAAAAAGTACGATCTTTGTCCCCATGTGCAGTTGCAAACTGTAGTCTGGCTTTTTTATGGCGGTTTTGGAGCAGTGGCTTCTTCCTTGCTGAGCGGCCTTTCAGGTTATGTCAATATAGGACTCATTTTACTGTGGATATAGATACTTTTGTACCTGTTTCCTCCAGCATCTTCACAAGGTCCTTTGCTGTTGTTCTGGGATTGATGTGCACTTTTCGCACCAAAGTACGTTCATCTCTAGGAGACAGAACGCGTCTCCTACCTGAGCGGTATGACGGCTGCGTGGTCCCATGGTGTTTATACTTGCGTACTATTGTTTGTACAGATGAACGTGGTACCTTCAGGCGTTTGGAAATTGCTCCCAATGATGAACCAGACTTGTGGAGGTCTACAATTTTTTTCCTGAGGTCTTGACTGATTTCTTTTGATTTTCCCATGATGTCAAGCAAAGAGGCACTGAGTTTGAAGGTAGGCCTTGAAATACATCCACAGGTACACCTCCAATTGACTCAAATTATGTCAATTAGCCTATCAGAAGCTTCTAAAGCCATGACATCATTTTCTGGAATTTTCCAAGCTGTTTAAAGGCACAGTCAACTTAGTGTATGTAAACTTCTGACCCACTGGAATTGTGATACAGTGAATTATAAGTGAAATAATCTGTCTGTAAACAATTGTTGGAAAAATTACTTGTGTCATGCACAAAGTAGATGTCCTAACCGACTTGCCAAAACTATAGTTTGTTAACAAGAAATGTGTGAAGTGGTTGAAAAACGAGTTTTAATGACTCCAACCTAAATGTATGTAAACTTCCGACTTCAACTGTATATATACACACTACCGTGTATATAAGTTTTAGAACACCTAAACACCTACTCAACGCCTCAGAGACAGGATGAAAGGAGAAGGTAGTTTACTGAGAAGCTACTAAACACAGGGCCAGGGCCACTAATGATGATGTCACAGGGCCAGGGGGCCACTAATGATAATGTCACAGGGGGCCACTAAATGATGATGTCACAGGGCCACTAATGATGATGTCACAGGCCAGGTGGCCACTAATGATGATGTCACAGGGCCAGGGCGCCACTAATTATGATGTCACAGGGCCTGGGCCACTAATGATGATGTCACAGGGTCAGGGCCACTAATGATGATGTCACAGGGCCAGGGGGCCACTAATGATGACGTCACAGGGCCAGGGGGCCACTAATGATGACGTCGCAGGGCCAGGGGGGCACTAATGATGATGTCACAGGGCCAGGGGGCCACTAATGATGATGTCAAGGGAAGATAACAATACTTGACTTACCTTTCTGTATGAGTCTTCTATTGTCGGGTCATATTTCTCCACGAAAATCCCCTGAACAAACTGTACGGTCTGTAGAGACAAAAGAGAGGGAGAGAACGATGGAGAGGGAGAGAGAGAGAGAGAGAGAGAGGAGAGAGAGAGAGAGAGAGAGAGAGAGAGAGAGAGAGAGAGAGAGAGAGAGAGAGAGAGAGAGAGAGAGAGAGAGAGAGAGAGAAGAGAAGGTGAGTTAATAAATGAGATTGTAGAAGGTTGCAGGCTTTGAGGCAGATTGCCATTCTAGACGCCCACACAGCCTTAGTCAATTAATCTCAACAGGTGGCTCATGCTTGTCTTTTAACATACTAAAAGACGCACTGGGTACGTCCCAAATAACACACTATTACCTATATAGTGAACTACTTTTGACCAGAGCCAAGAGGGCCAAGAGGTCTCTGGTCTAAAGTAGTGCACTACACAGAGAATAGGGTGTTATTTGGGACCAGCCACGGCGTCATACAGAAGACCTGTTATCCTCAGACTAGGACAAGAAGAAAGCATGTAAAACAGATGAAGCCGTTTAAAGAACAGAACACCTCCTCAATGTGACATCTGTGAAGTAAAGACGGTCTGACAGTGACACACTGAGCTAACTGTGATGAATGGACGTCAGGAGACTGAAGATCACAGGCAGACAGGGAGAGTGATGACGTCACAAGATGAGAGGACATGGGTTAGGGCAGTGATGACAGGTGAACAGGTAGAGATGAGAGGACATGGGTTAGGGCAGTGATGAACAGGTGAACAGGTAGAGATGAGAGGACATGGGTTAGGGCAGTGATGACAGCTGAACAGGTAGAGATGAGAGGACATGGGTTAGGGCAGTGATGACAGGTGAACAGGTAGAGATGAGAGGACATGGGTTAGGGCAGTGATGACAGGTGAACAGGTAGAGATGAGAGGACATGGGTTAGGGCAGTGATGACAGGTGAACAGGTAGAGATGAGAGGACATGGGTTAGGGCAGTGATGACAGGTGAACAGGTAGAGATGAGAGGTCATGGGTTAGGGTGATGCTAGTGAGATGATGAACATTACCATTACATAATAAACTCAGCAAAAAAAGAAACGCTCCCTTTTTCAGGACCCTGTCTTTCAAAGATAATATGTAAAAATCCAAATAACTTCACAGATCTTCATCTTCACTGTTTCCCATGCTTGTTGAACCATAAACAATTAATTAACATGCACCTGTGGAACGGTCGTTAAGACACTAACAGCTTACAGACGGTAGGCAATTAAGGTCACAGTTATGAAAACTTAGGACACTAAAGAGGACTTTCTACTGACTCTGAAAAACACCAAAAGAAAGATGCCCAGGGTCCCTGCTCATCTGCGTGAACGTGCCTTAGGCATGCTGCAAGGAGGCATGAGGACTGCAGATGTGGCCAGGGCAATAAATTGCAATGTCCGTACTGTGAGACGCCTAAGACAGCGCTACAGGGTGACAGGACGGACAGCTGATCGTCCTCGCAGTGGCAGAACACGTGCAAAAACACCTGCACAGGATCGGTACATCCAAACATCACACCTGCGGGACAGGTACAGGATGGCAACAACCACTGCCCGAGTTACACCAGGAACACACAATCCCTCCATCAGTGCTCAGACTGTCCACAATAGGCTGAGAGAGGCTGGACTGAGGGCTTGTAAATTTAGGCCTGTTGTAAGGCAGGTCCTCACCAGACATCAACGGCAACAACGTCGCCGGACCAGACAGGACTGGCAAAAAGTGCCATGGTCGGATTCACGTTTATCGTTGAAGGAATGAGCGTTACACCGAGGCCTGTACTCTGGAGTGGGATCGATTTGGAGGTGGAGCATCCGTCATGGTCTGGGGCGGTGTGTCACAGCATCATCGGACTGAGCTTGTTGTCATTGCTGGCAATCTCAACGCTGTGCGTTACAGGGAAGACATCCTCCTCCCTCATGTGGTACTCTTCCTGCAGGCTCATCCTGACATGACAATGCCACCAGCCATACTGCTCGTTCTGTGTGTGATTTCCTGCAAGACAGGAATGTCAGTGTTCTGCCATGGCCAGCGAAGAGCCCGGATCTCAATCCCATTGAGCACGTCTGGGACCTGTTGGATCGGAGGGTGAGGGCTAGGGCCATTCCCCCTAGAAATGGCCAGGAACTTGCAGGTGCCGTGGTGGAAGAGTGGGGTAACATCTCACAGCAATAACTGGCAAATCAGGTGCAGTCCATGAGGAGGAGATGCACTGCAGTACTTAATGCAGCTGGTGGCCACACCAGATACTGACTGTCACTTTTGATTTTGACCCCCCCTTTGTTCAGGGACACATTATTCAATTTCTGTTAGTCACATGTCTGTGGAACTTGTTCAGTTCATGTCTCAGTTGTGGAATCTTGTTATGTTCATACAAATATTTACACGTGTTAAGTTTGCTGAAAATAAACGCAGTTGACAGTGAGAGGACGTTTCTTTTTTTGCTGAGTTTATGTGGGATGCAGCCTCTGGCTAACTGTCTGTCTAGTAGTTTGACCCAGTTCTGTCCAGTCAGACAGTCAGTTCTGTCCAGTCAGACCCAGTTCTGTCCAGTCAGACTCAGAACCATCTAAGTCTGCGAACTGATACCATTGGCTATCAGTCTGATCACTGCTGATGACATTATGACTCTCTCTACGTTCAGAGATCAAGAGAAATGGAAAGAAAGAGATACAGTCTGCCCCTCCCCTCTCCTCCCCTCTCCTCAGTCTGTCTGTCTGTCTGTCTGTCTGTCTGTCTGTCTGTCTGTGCAGTGAAGTTTACTGTGAGAGTCACAATGGGAGAAGAGAACTCAGAGACAAAAACACCTGCAGAGAGAGAGAGAGAGAGGAGTGGTAGAGAGAGAGAGAGAGAGAGAGAGAGAGACAGAGAGAGAGAGAGAGAGAGAGAGAGACAGAGACAGAGAGAGAGACAGAGACAGAGAGTGTACTGTGCTGTTACAGACAGAGTGACCGGAACTCTAGCTGCCATTAAACATCTGAGCCTATAACAAGCCCCAAATATATTTTGACTTTTTTGGTTACTAGATGATTCCATATGTGTTATTTCATAGTTTTGATGTCTTCACTATTATTCTACAATGTAGAAAATAGTAAAAATAAAGAAAAACCCTTGAATGAGTAGGTGTGTCCAAACTTTTGACTGGTACTGTATGTATGAACACACACATGAACCCACAAACAACCTCATTTCCACTCTTCCCCCAGACTCAGAATTCACAGCAGTGACAAAAAGGGTTCTTCAAAGAGTTATCCTATGGGGACAGCCAAAGAACCCTTTTAGGTTCTAGATAGCACCTTCTTTTCTAAGATTGAACTACTGTTCCTCTTCCAATCAGCTGGCGGTTCTTAAAATTACTAATTTGACCGCTATCTAAAAGTGATTTCTGTAGCATCTTATGACTGTATTCTCTCTCTACATAGTGCTTTCAGAGATGCAGTAACCATCTCATTCTCAACAGCTGGTTTTTACCAGTTAACCACAGAAGAGCTACATTTTCACCATAATTGAATGTTGGGAACATGGTGGTGGAAATCCTGTGTGATTTTCCACTGACTCACGACTTCATGTCTTCATGTCTTCTGTCTCAGTCTGACTGGTAAAATAACTGGGAAAGTTCAGTGTGTGACCTGCCTCCAAGAAGTGATGTCGGTCACGCACACACACACACACACACACACACACACACACTTGGTCAACATGTCTGGAACTGTCTGTCATCTCCCTCCATCTCCTCTCTTCCCTCTCTCATTCCCCTTCAGCCCAGAGTCCCAAATTATAGCAAATCAGCTTTTTAAATCTTCAAAGTCGCATTTGTAATTAAGACAAATCAATCTAATTCACCAGCAGGACTGCCGTTGCGTCCCAAATAGCACCCTATTCCTATTCAGTATAGTGCACTATATAGGGTGCCATTTGGGACACAGAGGGAGTGAGTGTGAGACCTATTGGAGGCATTTAGACAGAAGAAAAGATCCCCTTGACCGAGATCTTTGTAGAAGGAGAAGGAGGGAGACGGTGAAAAGAAAGGGAGAGAGAGAGACGGAAGACAGGAGGAGGAAAAAGGATCTCAATGAAATAGATAATTGGTTTTCAGCCCCTCCCTCGTCAGGAGCCTGGGATTTCTTTACAGAGATTCATTTATAGAGTGAACCGTAGCTTCTTACTAGTGAGAGAGAGAGAGAGAGAGAGAGAGAGAGAGAGAGAGAGAGAGAGAGAGAGAGAGAGGGGGAGAGCAGAGAGAGAGAGAGAGAGAGAGAGAGGCCAAAGGATAATGAAAGAGAGCGAGAGAGAGAGAGAGTCCAAAAGATAATGAAAGAGAGAGAGGGAGAGACCAAAAGATAATGAAAGAGAGAGAGAGAGACAGAGAAAGAGAGAGAGAGACAGAGAGAAGAGAAAGAGAGAGAGAAAGAGAGAAAGGAATGGGAATCGGTTATAGAATTTAATTGCTCTTTTCTGGATTTTGATCATTAGTGGGTATCGGCCTAATACAACTCTGCATGCATTATTTGGTGTT
>NW_028165824.1:0-15000 GCF_964263955.1 Coregonus lavaretus
TAGGGCTGTTGTGGTGACCGTATTATTATGGTGTTACTAGGGCTGTTGTGGTGACCGTGTTACTATGGTGTTACTATGGTGTTACTAGGGCTGTTGTGGTGACCGTGTTACTATGGTGTTACTATGGTGTTACTAGGGCTGTTGTGGTGACCGTATTATTATGGTGTTACTAGGGCTGTTGTGGTGACCGTATTATTAGGGTGTTACTAGGGCTGTTGTGGTGACCGTATTATTAGGGTGTTACTAGGGCTGTTGTGGTGACCGTATTATTATGGTGTTACTAGGGCTGTTGTGGTGACCGTATTATTATGGTGTTACTAGGGCTGTTGTGGTGACCGTATTATTATGGTGTTACTAGGGCTGTTGTGGTGACCGTATTATTATGGTGTTACTAGGGCTGTTGTGGTGACCGTATTATTATGGTGTTACTAGGGCTGTTGTGGTGACCGTATTATTAGGGTGTTACTAGGGCTGTTGTGGTGACCGTATTATTAGGGTGTTACTAGGGCTGTTGTGGTGACCGTATTATTATGGTGTTACTAGGGCTGTTGTGGTGACCGTATTATTATGGTGTTACTAGGGCTGTTGTGGTGACCGTATTATTAGGGTGTTACTAGGGCTGTTGTGGTGACCGTATTATTAGGGTGTTACTAGGGCTGTTGTGGTGACCGTATTATTATGGTGTTACTAGGGCTGTTGTGGTGACCGTATTATTATGGTGTTACTAGGGCTGTTGTGGTGACCGTATTATTAGGGTGTTACTAGGGCTGTTGTGGTGACCGTATTATTATGGTGTTACTAGGGCTGTTGTGGTGACCGTATTATTATGGTGTTACTAGGGCTGTTGTGATGACCGTATTATTATGGTGTTACTAGGGCTGTTGTGGTGACCGTATTATTATGGTGTTACTAGGGCTGTTGTGGTGACCGTATTATTATGGTGTTACTAGGGCTGTTGTGGTGACCGTATTATTAGGGTGTTACTAGGGCTGTTGTGGTGACCGTATTATTAGGGTGTTACTAGGGCTGTTGTGGTGACCATATTATTAGGGTGTTACTAGGGCTGTTGTGGTGACCGTATTATTATGGTGTTACTAGGGCTGTTGTGGTGACCGTATTATTATGGTGTTACTAGGGCTGTTGTGGTGACCGTATTATTAGGGTGTTACTAGGGCTGTTGTGTTGACCGTATTATTATGGTGTTACTAGGGCTGTTGTGGTGACCGTATTATTATGGTGTTACTAGGGCTGTTGTGGTGACCGTATTATTATGGTGTTACTAGGGCTGTTGTGGTGACCGTATTATTATGGCGTTACTAGGGCTGTTGTGGTGACCGTATTATTATGGTGTTACTAGGGCTGTTGTGGTGACCGTATTATTAGGGTGTTACTAGGGCTGTTGTGGTGACCGTATTATTATGGTGTTACTAGGGCTGTTGTGGTGACCGTATTATTATGGTGTTACTAGGGCTGTTGTGGTGACCGTATTATTATGGTGTTACTAGGGCTGTTGTGGTGACCGTATTATTATGGTGTTACTAGGGCTGTTGTGGTGACCGTATTATTATGGTGTTACTAGGGCTGTTGTGGTGACCGTATTATTAGGGTGTTACTAGGGCTGTTGTGGTGACCGTATTATTATGGTGTTACTAGGGCTGTTGTGGTGACCGTGTTCCTATGGTGTTACTAGGGCTGTTGTGGTGACCGTATTATTATGGTGTTACTAGGGCTGTTGTGGTGACCGTATTATTAGGGTGTTACTAGGGCTGTTGTGGTGACCGTATTATTAGGGTGTTACTAGGGCTGTTGTGGTGACCGTATTATTAGGGTGTTACTAGGGCTGTTGTGGTGACCGTATTATTATGGTGTTACTAGGGCTGTTGTGGTGACCGTGTTTCTATGGTGTTACTAGGGCTGTTGTGGTGACCGTATTATTATGGTGTTACTAGGGCTGTTGTGGTGACCGTATTATTATGGCGTTACTAGGGCTGTTGTGGTGACCGTATTATTATGGCGTTACTAGGGCTGTTGTGGTGACCGTATTATTATGGCGTTACTAGGGCTGTTGTGGTGACCGTATTATTAGGGTGTTACTAGGGCTGTTGTGGTGACCGTATTATTATGGTGTTACTAGGGCTGTTGTGGTGACCGTATTATTATGGTGTTACTAGGGCTGTTGTGGTGACCGTATTATTATGGTGTTACTAGGGCTGTTGTGGTGACCGTATTATTATGGTGTTACTAGGGCTGTCGTGGTGACCATATTATTATGGTGTTACTAGGGCTGTTGTGGTGACCGTATTATTAGGGTGTTACTAGGGCTGTTGTGGTGACCGTATTATTATGGTGTTACTAGGGCTGTTGTGGTGACCATATTATTATGGTGTTACTAGGGCTGTTGTGGTGACCGTATTATTAGGGTAATACTAATAAAATAATAATTATTATTAATATTCTATGTGACGGTTGAGTGACGGTAATCTCCTTTTATGCACTCTGGACATGCTTCGGTAGTACCCAACTCACTAACTACCATCAGGTCCTAATGGCCTGGTACTCAGGGCTCTATTGTCCCTCTAACCATCAGGTCCTAATGGCCTGGTACTCAGGGCTCTATTGTCCCTCTAACCATCAGGTCCTAATGGCCTGGTACTCAGGGCTCTATTGTCCCTCTAACCATCAGGTCCTAATGGCCTGGTACTCAGGGCTCTATTGTCCCTCTAACCATCAGGTCCTAATGGCCTGGTACTCAGGACTCTATTGTCCCTCTAACCATCAGGTCCTAATGGCCTGGTACTCAGGGCTCTATTGTCCCTCTAACCATCAGGTCCTAATGGCCTGGTACTCAGGGCTCTATTGTCCCTCTAACCATCAGGTCCTAATGGCCTGGTACTCAGGGCTCTATTGTCCCTCTAACCATCAGGTCCTAATGGCCTGGTACTCAGGGCTCTATTGTCCCTCTAACCATCAGGTCCTAATGGCCTGGTACTCAGGGCTCCATTGTCCCTTTAACCATCAGGTCCTAATGGCCTGGTACTCAGGGCTCCATTGTCCCTTTAACCACTCTGACATCAATTCAAATACAATCAAAAAAAATCTTAAAACACTTATCATCAAAACAGAATCTTGCTTTTAAAACTCACCTACATTTACATTTTACATTTTAGTCATTTAGCAGACGCTCTTATCCAGAGCGACTTACTCACTGTGATGATCAATTTGAAGAAAGAAGTTCAACAACAGGTTGAAACTGAGTGGAAAAACATGGACGTTGGGGATGTTGTTTCAAAGCCAAACACAACGAAATGGACAGCGCTTTCTAAGGTGATGATTAATTCCAAACACATATATCCATATTAGAGCTGATGCATTAGCATAGGCCTATATATGAGTCCAAGCCTGAAAAAAACCCGGAATTAAAATAATGATCGTGCCGTTATACACTACAGTCGTGGTCAAAGGTTTTGAGGATGACACAAGTATTGGTCTTCACAAAGTTCGCTGCTTCAGTGTTATGAGATATTTTTGTCAGATGTTACTATGGTATACTGAAGTATAATTACAAGCATTCCATAAGTGTCAAAGGCTTTTATTGACAATTACTCGAAGTTTATGCAAAGAGTCAATATTTGCAGTGTTGACCCTTCTTTTTCAAGACCTCTGTAATCCGCCATGGCATGCTGTCAATTAACTTCTGGGCCACATCCTGACTGATGGCAGCCCATTCTTGCATAATCAATGCTTGGAGTTTGTCAGAATTTGTGGGTTTTTGTTTATCCACCAGCCTCTTGAGGATCGACCACAAGTTCTCAATGGGATTAAGGTCTGGGGAGTTTCCTGGCCATGGACCCAAAATGTCGATGTTTTGTTCCCAGAGCCACTTAGTTATCACTTTTGCCTTATGGCAAGGTGCTCCATCATGCTGGAAAAGGCATTGTTCATCACCAAACTGTTCTTGGATGGTTGGGAGAAGTTGCTCTCGGAGGATGTGTTGGTACCATTCTTTATTCATGGCTGTATTCTTAGGTAAAATTGTGAGTGAGCCCACTCCCTTGGCTGAGAAGCAACCCCACACATGAATTGTCTCAGGATGCTTTACTGTTGGCATGACACAGGACTGATGGTAGCGCTCACCTTGTCTTCTCCGGACAAGGTGTTTTCCGGATGCCCCAAACAATCGGAAAGGGGATTCATCAGAGAAAATGACTTTACCCAAGTCCTCAGCAGTCCAATCCCTGTACCTTTTGCAGAATATCAGTCTGTCCCTGATGTTTCTCCTGGAGAGAAGTGGCTTCTTTGCTGCCCTTCTTGACTCCAGGCCATCCTGCAAAAGTCTTCGCCTCACTGTGCGTGCAGATGCACTCACACCTGCCTGCTGCCATTCCTGAGCAAGCTCTGCACTGGTGGTGCCCCGATCCCGCAGCTGAATCAACTTTAGGAGACGGTCCTGGCGCTTGTTGGACTTTCTTGGGCGCCCTGATGCCTTCTTCACAACAATTGAACCTCTCTCCTTTAAGTTCTTGATGATCCGATAAATGGTTGATTTAGGTGCAATCTTACTAGCAGCAATATCATTGCCTGTGAAGCCCTTTTTCTGCAAAGCAATGACGACGGCACGTGTTTCCTTGCAGGTAACCATGGTTAACAGAGGAAGAACAATGACTTGAAGCACCACCCTCCTTTGAAAGCTTCCAGTTTGTTATTCTAACTCAATCAGCATGACAGAGTGATCTCCAGCCTTGTCCTCGTCAACACTCTCACCTGCGTTAACAAGAGAATCACTGACATGATGGCAGCTGGTCCTTTTGTGGCAGGGCTGAAATGCAGTGGAAATGTTTTTTGGGGATTAAGTTCATTTTCATGGCAAAGAGGGACTTTGCAATTAATTGCAATTCATCTGATCACTCTTCATGACATTCTGGAGTGTATGCAAATTGCCATCATAAAAACTGAGGCAGCAGACTTTGTGAAAATTAGTATTTGTGTCATTCTCAAAACGTTTGACCATACATAGCCTACTGCATATTAGGCATGGCAGAAACACAGGTTTTAAGATGGTAGAGCATGGCGTTTGCAACGCCAGGGTTGTGGGTTCGTTTCCCACGGGGGGGGGGGGGGGGCAGTATGAAAATGTATGTACTCACTAACTGTAAGTCGCTCTGGGTAAGAGCTTCTGCTAAATGACTAAAATGTAAAATGTCTTTGGTACATAATTGGTCTAACCTATACTCCAAATTAGAGTAATTACCTTTGAGTGTGGACTGTATTACGGATACTGGATGGAGACTGGTTACCTTATGCTACTCTCCCAACTTTCTATCCATTGACTCATTAATTGTGCAGAACGGCTTACAAAGTTAGCCTACAATTGCAGTGAATTTGTATTTGATTTTGAATGGGCTAATAATAGGGAATTTTTATATATATAAAAATAAAAAAATTATGCTGACACTACCTTTTTGCTACAGAATATCTCACCACCATGCATTTCCATCTCCTCCTCTCTCTCCTTCATTTCCTTTCTCAAGCGTGCAGAGAGAGGGGCTGTCAACACTTTAATGAAATATGTTTTGTTGTAAAAAAAACATGTTACTATCGATGTTCCCGAACAGATTTCACTTGGTTTCCCAAATTAAGCACTGGGTAGCTGGTGGAACAGGGTTGGAGAGCCCATGGCATACAGAGTACTGGGTAGCTGGAGGAACAGGGTTGGAGAGCCCATGGCATACAGAGTACTGGGTAGATACAGGAACAGGGTTGGAGAGCCCGTGGCATACAGAGTACTGGGTAGCTGGAGGAACAGGGTTGGAGAGCCCATGGCATACAGAGTACTGGGTAGCTGGAGGAATAGGGTTGGAGAGCCCATGGCATACAGAGTACTGGGTAGATACAGGAACAGGGTTGGAGAGCCCATGGCATACAGAGTACTGGGTAGCTGGAGGAACAGGGATGGAGAGCCCATGGCATACAGAGTACAGGGTAGCTGGAGGAACAGGGTTGGAGAGCCCATGGCATACAGAGTACTGGGTATCTGGAGGAACAGGGTTGGAGAGCCCGTGGCATACAGAGTACTGGGTAGCTGGAGGAACAGGGTTGGAGAGCCCATGGCATACAGAGTACTGGGTAGCTGGAGGAACAGGGTTGGAGAGCCCATGGCATACAGAGTACTGGGTAGATACAGGAACAGGGTTGGAGAGCCCATGGCATACAGAGTACTGGGTAGCTGGAGCAACAGGGTTGGAGAGCCCATGGCATACAGAGTACTGGGTAGCTGGAGGAACAGGGTTGGAGAGCCCATGGCATACAGAGTACTGGGTAGCTGGAGGAACAGGGTTGGAGAGCCAATGGCATACAGAGTACTGGGTAGCTGGAGGAACAGGGTTGGAGAGCCCATGGCATACAGAGTACTGGGTAGCTGGGGGAACAGGGTTGGAGAGCCCATGGCATACAGAGTACTGGGTAGCTGGAGGAACAGGGTTGGAGAGCCCATGGCATACAGAGTACTGGGTAGCTGGAGGAACAGGGTTGGAGAGCCCGTGGCATACAGAGTACTGGGTAGATACAGGAACAGGGTTGGAGAGCCCCATGGCATACAGAGTACTGGGTAGCTGGAGGAACAGGGTTGGAGAGCCCATGGCATACAGAGTACTGGGTAGATACAGGAACAGGGTTGGAGAGCCCATGGCATACAGAGTACTGGGTAGCTGGAGCAACAGGGTTGGAGAGCCCATGGCATACAGAGTACTGGGTAGCTGGAGGAACAGGGATGGAAAGCCCATGGCATACAGAGTACAGGGTAGCTGGAGGAACAGGGTTGGAGAGCCAATGGCATACAGAGTACTGGGTAGCTGGAGGAACAGGGTTGGAGAGCCCATGGCATACAGAGTACTGGGTAGCTGGGGGAACAGGGTTGGAGAGCCCATGGCATACAGAGTACTGGGTAGCTGGAGGAACAGGGTTGGAGAGCCCATGGCATACAGAGTACTGGGTAGCTGGAGGAACAGGGTTGGAGAGCCCGTAGCATACAGAGTACTGGGTAGATACAGGAACAGGGTTGGAGAGCCCATGGCATACAGAGTACTGGGTAGCTGGAGGAACAGGGATGGAGAGCCCATGGCATACAGAGTACAGGGTAGCTGGAGGAACAGGGTTGGAGAGCCCATGGCATACAGAGTACTGGGTATCTGGAGGAACAGGGTTGGAGAGCCCGTGGCATACAGAGTACTGGGTAGCTGGAGGAACAGGGTTGGAGAGCCCATGGCATACAGAGTACTGGGTAGCTGGAGGAACAGGGTTGGAGAGCCCATGGCATACAGAGTACTGGGTAGATACAGGAACAGGGTTGGAGAGCCCATGGCATACAGAGTACTGGGTAGCTGGAGCAACAGGGTTGGAGAGCCCATGGCATACAGAGTACTGGGTAGCTGGAGGAACAGGGTTGGAGAGCCCATGGCATACAGAGTACTGGGTAGCTGGAGGAACAGGGTTGGAGAGCCAATGGCATACAGAGTACTGGGTAGCTGGAGGAACAGGGTTGGAGAGCCCATGGCATACAGAGTACTGGGTAGCTGGGGGAACAGGGTTGGAGAGCCCATGGCATACAGAGTACTGGGTAGCTGGAGGAACAGGGTTGGAGAGCCCATGGCATACAGAGTACTGGGTAGCTGGAGGAACAGGGTTGGAGAGCCCGTGGCATACAGAGTACTGGGTAGATACAGGAACAGGGTTGGAGAGCCCCATGGCATACAGAGTACTGGGTAGCTGGAGGAACAGGGTTGGAGAGCCCATGGCATACAGAGTACTGGGTAGATACAGGAACAGGGTTGGAGAGCCCATGGCATACAGAGTACTGGGTAGCTGGAGCAACAGGGTTGGAGAGCCCATGGCATACAGAGTACTGGGTAGCTGGAGGAACAGGGATGGAGAGCCCATGGCATACAGAGTACAGGGTAGCTGGAGGAACAGGGTTGGAGAGCCAATGGCATACAGAGTACTGGGTAGCTGGAGGAACAGGGTTGGAGAGCCCATGGCATACAGAGTACTGGGTAGCTGGGGGAACAGGGTTGGAGAGCCCATGGCATACAGAGTACTGGGTAGCTGGAGGAACAGGGTTGGAGAGCCCATGGCATACAGAGTACTGGGTAGCTGGAGGAACAGGGTTGGAGAGCCCGTAGCATACAGAGTACTGGGTAGATACATGAACAGGGTTGGAGAGCCCCATGGCATACAGAGTACTGGGTAGCTGGAGGAACAGGGTTGGAGAGCCCATGGCATACAGAGTACTGGGTAGCTGGGGGAACAGGGTTGGAGAGCCCATGGCATACAGAGTACTGGGTAGCTGGAGGAACAGGGTTGGAGAGCCCATGGCATACAGAGTACTGGGTAGCTGGAGGAACAGGGTTGGAGAGCCCGTGGCATACAGAGTTTAGGCGGAAGTTCACCTGTCGCTCAGCGAGAGGCTGCCTGCGCCTCAAAGGGAAAGTGTCCTCCATTCTCTATTCCAGTGCATTCGGATGACATGTCTTTTTTGTCTTGCCCATTTTATAAATGGGCCATTCTAAATCGAAACTAATTTGACATATTAGTAAATACAAGATTAAATTGATAATAGTCTGGTGCGTGAAAATATGATCACTTGTTGAGAGAACAGCTGTGCAGGCTGAGGTAAGGAACAGAGCACACGCTTTTTTTTTCAACTTTCTCAAATCGTCAATAGCCTATAGTTGCATCATGCAGCCCACATATGTTTTGGTTTCTAAAAGACATTCTAAGGTTTGTATCATTAACAACTAAAGTAGCCAAATAACTCTAAATCTAGCTTATAGGACCTGTTTCAAATGATCCCTTTTACGCTCAACATAGCCACTTCATACGCGCAATCGCTCCGGAACGGGAAAAATATAATTTCTATTTTATTCAGCTAAGTTCAGGTATATTCTTCTTACTATAAAATCATATAATATAAAATAATGGCACAGGACTTATAAGCGTATCTTGTCAGCTAAATGAACAAGCCTACAGCCTGTGGCATGGAGCATAGCCAGATAACATACAGTAGGCCAACTCATATTCTGTTCTTCTGAAATACATTTTCTTCATATCATGTTTCTTTAGACCTGACTAAAATAAAGAATGGATTTATTGTGATGGCGTATATTAAATTAATTTATTAGACGTTTTAAATGTAGATGTTCCAAAGGTGTGCATCAGCTGCTTGTCTGCTGATTGGATGCCTGGAGGACTGGAGATGCTAAACGGGTTTATTAACGGTCGGTTACCGTGAGACCGGCAGTCTGTTGCATGACGATAACCGGCTGACAACATTTAAATGACCGCCACATAGAACTCATCAGACGCACAAAGAAAATGAGGTGACACACGCACGCACGCACGCACGCACGCACGCACGCACGCACGCACGCACACACACACACACACACACACACACACACACACGCACACATTAATTACCCCCTCTCTCTCCCACTTCCTCTCTCTCTCTCTCTCTCTCTCTCTCTCTCCCACTTCCTCTCTCTCTCTCTCTCTCTCTCTCTCTCTCTCTCTCTCTCTCTCTCTCTCTCTCTCCCACTTCCTCTCTCTCTCTCCCACTTCCTCTCTCTCTCTCTCCCACTTCCTCTCTCTCCCACTTCCTCTTCCTCTCTCTCCCACTTCCTCTTCCTCTCTCTGCAGTGCACCGTCCTCCTCTTTTCTCTCGGACTCAGAACACGGTTTCTGGCCAACAGCCAGCACAACACAGCTGTGTGATGAATAAGGGAGTCAGTGCTGACCTTGAAAGCTTGAGCCCCTCCTGCTGTGGTGTGTGACCTACCTTACACACACACACACTTATCTAACACCGGTCCAGCGTTTAATTGCCTTCACAGGGACCTGACAGGGCTAAAGTCATGCTGGACTGGGCAGCAACACACACACAAATTGAGCCCCTGTGGGAGCAAAAGCCCCTCTGTCCTCTGATCCATCCATCAACACTCCTTGTGTAAGTGAGTGAGTGAGTGAGTGAGTGAGTGAGTGAGTGAGTGAGTGAGTGAGTGAGTGAGTGAGTGAGGGAGGGAGGGAGGGAGGGAGGGAGGGAGGAAAGCTTACCGTAGTTCCCCACGTGTTCGTTTGTACATTGTTTCATGAGTTGAAATAAAAGATCCCAGAAATGTTCCATAAGCACAAAAAGGTTATTTCTCTCAGATTTGGTGCACAAATTTGTTTACATCCCTGTTAGTGAGCATATCCACCTGACAGGTGTGGCATATCAAGAAGCTGATTAAACAGCATGATCATTACACAGGTGCACCTTGTGCTGGGGACAATAAAAGGTCACTCTAAACTGTGCAAGTTTTGAGGGAGCGTGCAATTGGCATGCTGACTGCAGGAATGTCCACCACAGCTGTTGCCAGAGATTTGAATGTTCATTTCTCTACCATAAGCCGCCTCTAACGTCATTTTAGAGAATTTGGCAGTATGTCCAACCGGCCCAACAACCGCAGACCACGTGTAACCACGCCAGCCCAGGACCTCCACATCCGGCTTCTTCACCTGCGGGATTGTCTGAGACAAGCCACCCGGACAGCTGATGAAACTGTGGGTTTGCACAACCGAAAAATTTCTGCACAAACTGTCAGAGACCGTCTCAGGGAAGCTCATCTGCATGCTCGTCGTCCTCACCAGGGTCTTTACCTGACTGCAGTTCAGCGTCGTAACCGACTTCAGTGGGCAAATGCTCACCTTCGATGGCCACTGGCACACTGGAGGAGTGTGCTCTTCACGGATCAATCCCGGTTTCAACTGTACCGGGCAGATAGCAGACCACGTGTATGGCGTTGTGTGGGCGAACGGTTTGCTGATGTTAACGTTGTGAACAGAGAGCCCCATGGTAGCGGTGGGGTTATGGTATTGGGCAGGCATAAGCTACGGACAACGAACACAATTGCATTGTATGCTAATTTGAATGCACAGAGATACCGTGACGAGAGCACAGGAGGTTGGTGGTACCTTAATTAGGGAGGACGGGCTCGTAGTAATGACTGGAGGGGAATGAGTGGAATGGTACCAAATACATCAAACACATGGTTTGATGCCATTCCATTTGCTCCGTTCCAGCCATTATGAGCCGTTCTCAAGGCCATCAGACTTAAATAGCCATCACTAGCCGGCTACCACCCGGTTACTCCCGTAACTCAACCCTGCACCTTAGAGGCTGCTGCCTCATATACATAGACATGGAATCACTGGTCACTTTAATAATGTTTACATACTGCTTTACTCATCTCATATATATATATATATATACACACTGTATTCTAGTCTACTGTATTTTAGTCAATGCCTCTCCGACATTGCTCATCCTAATTATTTTACTGTTAGATTTGTGTGTATTGCTGTGAATTGTTAGATACTACTGCACTGCTGGAGCTAGGAACACAAGCATTTCGCTACACCCGCAATAACATCTGCTAAATATGTGTATGTTACCAATACAAATTGGATTTGATTTGATTAGGGCCTAATTTATTTATTTAAATTGACTGATTTCCTTATATGAACTGTAAGTCAGTAAAATCTTTGAAATTGTTTAATGTTGCGTTTATATTTTTGTTCAGTGTAAATAGCACAGTGGGAGAAAGAGACATGGTGAGTCCATAGCGCTCTATATCTATCGGTAAGTCTATGTTGTGTGGTGCACATGAGGTGATGAAGTTGCACTTGTTTTCAATTCAGCACTAAATGTTTGCCATCAGATATCTTATAATGGCTTTCTGCCAGAAGTCAGCAAGCTCTGGATGAGTTTTCTGTCCAGCTGCCATTTTTTCCCTGTGCTTCCTACTAGCATTTCTTTCCTCCTCTGTTCTTCTCCCATCTGCATGTATCCCAACTTTGTTCCTTTGCACAAATTATCTCGTTCACTTTCGCTTGTAAATGTCCACACTCACCGAAAATGACATCCGGTAGCTACTACCTTGCTTGTGTCACTTTATGACCTGGATTTGACCGTCGTTGCACTGAGCATTTAGCTAACAGTGTCTATGTGATTTCGCTACCCTAGAGGGTGCTGTTGAGACAACTATAGACCTTCATTGCAAAACTGTGTGTTTGAATCAGTTATTTGACGTGAATCTATTTAGTATAGTTTTATCCCAAAAAAAGTAATTTTGGGATGTTTCACAATTAAAAAATAAAATACAATTATTGGTCATCCACTGATGTATATTGTATATTTGCAACAAAACTAATTTTAATACACGTCTAAAATCTATTAATAAAAAATCTGAGAACAGTAATATTTTACACACACGAAGGCAATCATTTCTGATGAAGAAAACACAAATGTGAAAAATTGGTGGCTATAGCGTTTTGGAACGAAACTCTTCAACTGTTCATTTATCTAAACAGAAAGTATTTTTGCAACATCCTCTTTCTTTCGCTCTCTCTCCATCCCCCTTTCCCCCCCCCCTGTATCCCCTCTCTCCACCCCTCTCTCTTCTCTAGTATCCTCTCTCCATCCCCCTCTTTTTTCCTGTATTGTCTCCCTCCCTCCCTCCATCCCTCCCTCCCTCCCTCCCTGTTCAGCCTTTCACTTCAATAGAAGGCTTGACATGAGGGCACTGTCCTCCTTTAAGAATCATTAGTGCTGACTGAGTGTGTGTGTGTGTCGGCTTTATACATTGTGCTGACTAAGATGGTGCCTCTGTATTGTGACCTTGGTGATTTTGGAATGTGTGGCAAGGAATAATGAGGTGACATCCTCTTAGAGAGAGGGATCACCAGGAGCAATAGAAAGAGAGGGGAGAGAGGGGAGAGAGGGGAGAGAGGAGAGAGAGGGGAGAGAGGGGAGAGAGCGAGAGACATCACTAGAGAAAGGAGAGAGAGGTATCACTGGGAAAAGGAGAGAGAGGTATCACTAGAGAAAGGAGGAGAGAGCGAGAGAGAAGAAGAATTCTGCAAAAATATCCTCAGTGTACAACGTAAAACACCAAATAATGCAGAGAGCCGATAGATTCTAAAAGGAAGTGATTCCCAAACCTTCCATAACAAAGCCATCACCTACAGAGAGATGAACCTGGAGAAGAGTCCCCTAAGCAAGCTGGTCCTGGGGCTCTGTTCACAAACACAAACAGACCCCACAGAGCCCCAGGACAACAACACATTTAGACCCAACCAAATCATGGGAAAACAGAAAGAGAATTACTTGACACGTTGGAAAGAATTAACAAAAAAAAACAGAGCAAACTAGAATGCTATTTGGCCCTAAACAGAGAGTACACAGTGGCAGAATACCTGACCACTGTGACTGACCCAAACATAAGGAAAGCTTTGACTATGTACAGACTCAGTGAGCATAGCCTTGCTATTGAGAAAGGCCGCCGTAGGCAGACCTGGCTCTCAAGAGAAGACAGGCTACGTGCACACTGCCCACAAAATGAGGTGGAAACTGAGCTGCACTTCCTAACCTCCTGCCAAATGTATGACCATATTAGAGACACATATTTCCCTCAGCTTACAGCGATCCACAAAGAATTTGAAAACAAATCCAATCTTGATAAACTCCCTTATCTATTGGGTGAAATACCACAGTGTGCCATCACAGCTGCAAGATTTGTGACTTGTTGCCACAAGAAAAGGGCAACCAGTGAAGAACAAACACAATTGTAAATACAACCCATATTTATGTTTATTTATTTTCCCATTTGTACTTTAACTATTTGCACATTGTTACAACACTGTATATATACATAATATGACATTTGAAATGTCTTTATTCTTTTGAAACTTCTGAGTGTAATGTTTACTGTTAATATTTATTGTTTATTTCACTTTTGTTTACTATCTACTTCACTTGCTTTGGCAATGTTAACACACGTTTCCCATGCCAATAAAGCCCTTAAATTGAATTGAATTGAGAGAGAGAGAGACAGAGAGAGAGAGAAAGAGAAAGCGAGAGAGAGGGAGAGGGAGAAAGAGAGAGAAGTATCACTGGAGAGTAGGAGAGAGAGGTGTGGTGCAGAAACAATACCTTTACATTTACATCATTTAGCAGACGCTCTTATCCAGAGCGACTTACAAATTGGTGCATTCAACTTATGATAGCCAGTGGGACAACCACCTTTTCTTTTCTTTTTTTAATGGGGGGGTGGGGGAAGAAGGATTACTTTATAGTATTCCAGGTATTCCTTAAAGAGGTACACCTATCCCATAGGCCGAGGTTCTATTATATTCTTCCACATTGAACAAGGTTTTCTCTTCAGATATTCAATGATTTTCTATAAAAGACAGATGAGAGAGGGAGAAAGAAAAACAAAAGTAGAGAAGGACAGAAGTACAGTCAACCCTTTAGTATATAAAAATCACCATCAATCAAACTTTATTTATATAGCACACGTGTTACAGACAATGCATTTTAAACGCTCAACCAATCAAATTATATAAGATGACAAAGGTAAACTCAAAAAAAACTCTGAGCCATTCGACATCATGTCGAGTCCCAGACACACCTAGGGTCAAGGGTCATTTGATTACCGCAGCTTTCCTGTTGCAGTGCTACGTACTACTCCCCCCTCCTTCAATCCAAACAGACACAGACTCTGTGCAGAGATCAATGTTAACTATGTGTTCATGGCAGATGGCAGAATGAAAGCAGTCCTATTTGAGAATGGATGTTACACCACCATCCCCCACCTGGACAATGAAATGAATGTTATTTTGTATTACTAATACTAATATGTGAAAACGAATAAAAAAAAATTAAAACAGACATTACATGCCAATAGGGCCAGATAGACAGGATCAGACAGGTTTTCCTATCAGCACTCTCAGCCCTCTCTATGTAAGTAATATAGACAGGATCAGACTGGGCAGACAGGTTTTCCCATCAACACGCTCAGCCATCTCTGTCTAAGATAGACAGGATCAGACTGGACAGACAGGTTTTCCCATCAACACGCTCAGCCATCTCTGTCTAAGATAGACAGGATCAGACTGGACAGACAGGTT
>NW_028165824.1:20000-62500 GCF_964263955.1 Coregonus lavaretus
AAGTGTCAAGTAATTATCTTTTTGTTTTCTCATGATTTGGTTGGGTCTAAATGGGTTGTTGTCCTGGGGCTCTGTGGGGTCTGTTTGTGTTTGTGAACAGAGCCCCAGGACAAGCTTACTTAGGGGACTCTTCTCCAGGTTCATCTCTCTGTAGGTGATGGCTTTGTTATGGAAGGTTTGGGAATCGCTTCCTTTTAAGTGGTTATAGAATTTAACGGCTCTTTTCTGGATTTTGATCATTAGCGGGTATCGGTCTAATTCTGCTCTCTCTCTCTCTACCTCTCTCTCTGCTCTGAAATTGCCCCTTGAAACTAATCTAAGGTCAGTTTGTCTTGTCTCTCCTAATGGTAGCCTAAAGGAAATAATTAGTATTTGAGGAGAGTAAGATGTAAGCTGATGATAGATCTGTGCTTTGCCCTGTGCATGCTCTAACTAGCTACTGGCCCATCCATCCATTTACCCTGCCTGCCTCTAGCTACTGGCCCATCCATCCATTTACCCTGCCTGCATCTCTGTCTGGCTCTCTGCCTGCCTGCCTCTCTGCCTGCCTGCCTCTCTGCCTGCCTCTCTGCCTGCCTCTCTGCCTGCCTGGCTCTCTGCCTGCCTCCCTGGCTCTCTGCCTGCCTCCCTGGCTCTCTGCCTGCCTCCCTGGCTCTCTGCCTGCCTCTCTGCCTGCCTGCCTCTCTGTCTGCCTGGCTCTCTGTCTGCCTGGCTCTCTGTCTGCCTGGCTCTGTCTGCCTGGCTCTCTGTCTGCCTGGCTCTCTGCCTGCCTGGCTCTCTGTCTGCCTGGCTCTCTGTCTGCCTGGCTCTCTGCCTGCCTGGCTCTCTGTCTGCCTGGCTGTATGGATGCTGTATCTGCTTGACTTCCACAGCATCAGCTGCTGATTTCAGGGCACATAGCCACTACAGCATCACTCCTCCTCCCCCCACCCCCTCGCGCTCTCTCTCTCTCTCTCTCATCCCCCGCGCCTCTCCTCCTCTGCCACATGCTTTTAAATGCATGGTGCTGTCCACCTGCTGGCCTGGGAGGCCAGACTACCATCTCTCTCCCTCCTCCTCCATCGTTCCTCCTCATCTATTCCGTTACAGGCCATGGTAAACCGTAAAAAGATTTGTGCATGCAGAATGCAGCATCATCCGATGGATGTAGCCCATTAGCCTGTCGGTTTGAGAACGTGGGATGACAACTTCCCCTCCCATATCAGATAGAAAGAGGGAGGGGGAGGAGATGAGAGGAGGGAAGGGAGGAGATGAGAGTAGGGGAAAGGGGGAGGAGATGAGAGTAGGGAAAGGGGGAGGAGATGAGAGGAGGGAAGGGAGGAGGAGATGAGAGGAGGGAAAAGGAGGAGGAGAGATGGAGACTGGACCAGCAAAGCGTCTCTCCTCCTCAAGCTGATCATCAATACAGGACTTGGGCTTGAAGCAGAATCTGGGCTTACAGTAGACGTTGAATAAAACCCAGATTCTAGTGCCACCCAAACAACCCACAGCCAGGGGTAGAAACACAACCCACAGCCAGGGGTAGAAACACAACCCACAGCCAGGGGTAGAAACACTGTAGGTTTAGGCTATTCATCAAAACGGACCCACGATTAGCGAATAGAAACACTAAGATTCTGATTTACTTTATCATAAGCATTTAGCCTATTTGCCTTATCATAGGCATTTAGCATTTTGCCTACTGAATATAAAACCACGTTGTTGAGAGATATACAGTGGCTTGTGAAAATATTCACCCCCCTTGGCATTTTTCCTATTTTGTTGCCTTACAACCTGGAATTAAAATGGATTTTTGGGGGGTTTGTATCATTTGATTTACACAACATGCCTACCACTTTGAAGATGCAAAATATTTTATCTTGTCAAACAAACAAGAAATAAGACGAAAAAACAGAAAACTTGAGCGTGCATATCTATCCCCCCCCCCCAAAGTCAATACTTTGTAGAGCCACCTTTGCAGCAATTACAGCTGCAAGTCTCTTGGGGTATGTCTCTATAAGCTTGGCACATCTAGCCACTGGGATTTTTGCCCATTCTTCAAGGAAAAACTGCTCCAGCTCCTTCAAGTTGGATGGGTTCCGCTGGTGTACAGCAATCTTTAAGTCATACCACTGATTCTCAATTGGATTGAGGTCTGGGCTTTGACAAGGCCATTCCAAGACATTTCAATGTTTCCCCTTAAACCACTCTAGTGTTGCTTTAGCAGTATGCTTAAGGTCATTGTCCTGCTGGAAGGTGAACCTCCGTCCCAGTCTCAAATCTCTGGAAGACTAAAACAGGTTTCCCTCAAGAATTTCCCTGTATTTAGCGCCATCCATCACTCCTTCAATTCTGACCAGTTTCCCAGTCCCTGCCGATGAAAAACATCCCCACAGCATGATGCTGCCACCACCATGCTTCACTGTGGGGACGGTGTTCTCGGGGAGATGAGAGGTGTTGGGTTTGCGCTAGACATAACGTTTTCCTTGATTGCCAAAAAGCCCAATTTTAGTCTCATCTGACCAGAGTACCTTCTTCCATATGTTTGGGGAGTCTCCCACATGCCTTTTGGCGAACACCAAACATGTTTGCTTATTTCTGGCCACTCTTCCGTAAAGCCCAGCTCTGTGGAGTGTACGGCTTAAAGTGGTCCTATATGACAGGTACTCAAATCTCTGCTGTGGAGCTTTGCAGCTCCTTCAGGGTTATCTTTGGTCTCTTTGTTGCCTCTCTGATTAATACCCTCCTTGCCTGGTCCGTGAGTTTTGGTGGGCGGCCGGCCGGTCTTGGCAGGTTTGTTGTGGTGCCTTATTCTTTAAATTTTTTAATAATGGATTTAATGGTGCTCCGTGGGATGTTCAAAGTGTCTGATATTTTTTTTATAACCCAACCCTGATCTGTACTTCTCCACAGCTTTGTCCCTGACCTGTTTGGAGAGCTCCTTGGTCTTCATGGTGCCGCTTGCTTGGTGGTGTTGCAGATCATGTGACACTTAGATTGCACACAGGTGGACTTTATGTAACTAATTATGTGACTTCTGAAGGTAATTGGTTGCACCAGATCTTATTTAGGGGCTTCATAGCAAAGGGGGTGAATACATATGCACGCACCACTTTTCTGTTATTAATTTTTTTAGAATTTTTTGAAACAAGGTATTTTTTTCATTTCACTTCACCAATTTGGACTATTTTTTCCATTACATGAAATCCAAATAAAAAATCCATTTAAAATTACAGGTTGTAATGCAAAAAAATTGGAAAAACGCCACGGAGGATGAATAATTTTGCGAGGCACTGTAGGCCTATATAGGACCGTTTCAAAACAGATCACATGTATGATGGGCTAAAAACAACCCAGTTAGGATTATTTGGTAACCCAGCGCTGGTTAAATAGTGGACAGAACACGTGTTGGGTTATTTGGTAACCCAGCGCTGGTTAAATAGTGGACAGAACACATGTTGGGTTATTTGGTAACCCAGCGCTGGTTAAATAGTGGACAGAACACGTGTTGGGTTATTTGGTAACCCAGCGCTGGTTAAATAGTGGACAGAACACATGTTGGGTTATTTGGTAACCCAGCACTGGATAAACAGTGGACAGAACACATGTTGGGTTATTTGGTAACCCAGCGCTGGTTAAATAGTGGACAGAACACGTGTTGGGTTATTTGGTAACCCAGCGCTGGTTAAATAGTGGACAGAACACGTGTTGGGTTATTTGGTAACCCAGCGCTGGTTAAATAGTGGACAGAACACATGTTGGGTTATTTGGTAACCCAGCGCTGGTTAAATAGTGGACAGAACACATGTTGGGTTATTTGGTAACCCAGCGCTGGTTAAATAGTGGACAGAACACATGTTGGGTTATTTGGTAACCCAGCACTGGTTAAATAGTGGACAGAACACATGTTGGGTTATTTGGTAACCCAGCGCTGGTTAAATAGTGGACAGAACACGTGTTGGGTTATTTGGTAACCCAGCGCTGGTTAAATAGTGGACAGAACACGTGTTGGGTTATTTGGTAACCCAGCGCTGGTTAAATAGTGGACAGAACACGTGTTGGGTTATTTGGTAACCCAGCGCTGGTTAAATAGTGGACAGAACACATGTTGGGTTATTTGGTAACCCAGCGCTGGTTAAATAGTGGACAGAACACGTGTTGGGTTATTTGGTAACCCAGCGCTGGTTAAATAGTGGACAGAACACATGTTGGGTTATTTGGTAACCCAGCGCTGGTTAAATAGTGGACAGAACACATGTTAGGTTATTTGGTAACCCAGCGCTGGTTAAATAGTGGACAGAACACATGTTGTGTTATTTTGACCCAGCCAGTTGGGTTGCGTGAATAGCCCAACATGTTGGGTTGTTTGGATTACCCAAACATGGGTTAATTTAACCATCAGTTTTTTTTTTTTTACCATCAGTTGGGTTGACCCAGCAGCTGGGTCTTTTTTTATGTAATCCATAGATTATTTGCAGGAGGCGTGGCCTATTAGGGGTGTGGCTTTTATATAGTTATTTTTGGCCACCCATGAAAGTAAATGTAATTCCTCTTAATCATGTTAAGTTTGTATACTGCACATGTAAAATTTCCTTTAATATTTATGCACATTACATATTCTTATATAAAATTCAGAACATTATTACTTACATATATCAACATTGACATACAATACTGGGATATGTGTTATTTATCTCAACATTGTATCTCAACGTCCCAACATTGGGATGTGCATAGGCTCTTGAGGATCTCATACACTGGTGTAAGCCTCATTGACGCTACAAAATATCTCAATAACCCAGCAGTTTTTAAAGAAAACTACCAACTAAGTGACCCAATGCCTGCAACTCAGCAGTTGGGTCAACCAAACAACCCAGCATTTTTTAAAGTGTAACCTAAGAAACGTAGCCTATAGGCTTGGGGGATTGATTATAGTATAATGAGAGGAAAACGTCCCCCTCACACTCCATATACCCCTTGCCTAGGCTATAGCGCATTAGTGCATCTGTGATGTGCATTAAAACGCCTTTGTTTCCAAACAGAAGTCACCATTAGTTAATTCCCAGCCGGGTTTAAATCTCCCCTATCCAGAGCATCGCTAGGTGATATTCAGACAGAACAATAATGTAACGGTAGGGCTGGCATTTCCGATAGCTTAGCACAGGTTAGCCCATTCACGAAGAAGCAGGTGCACTTAGCCTATTGGATTTGAATGACACCTATATTAAAAGAAACATGCATAAGTAGACACCATATTGGGCTTATAATAGGCTAAATCTCCTGTTCTGTTCAAAACAAACTATAGCTTATGGGCTCATTCTTTCTGAGCCACTCATAGGCTAGCTTTGGGCTACATATGGCGAAAACAATGTATAGAGCACAATGCTACTCGGCCCTTTGTTCAATCCCGTAGCCGGCAACAGACGCAGCAGCCTGCACAGAGAACGGTTACCCCAACCCAATATAAAACGTAACGGTTTTTCCCTCTGCTGTTGGCGAGATGTGAGTGCCGTGCAGTGTGCAGAAACAATGTACCGATTCGGATAAGTGAGTGTCTGTGTGTAACAGGACACACTTGCTCATGATGTATCAATGTTGTATTACGTTTCATTTGGCTTGTCAATGGGGTCAAGTTAATATTGTCATTCAGGCTCGGCTGAAATTGGACACACACACCATCTCGACCAAAGGTATTCTGGCCACATATTTCCGAGTGTCGCCAGTACCACATCCATAAATGAATAGCCTTCACAGAGAGAGACTGTCACTAATGGCTGAATCCTACAACCCTCTGCTCCGTAGCGAGGGGGGTCACACATCACATGCCTTGGTTTAGCTTCAAGCCTTTACAAATCACAGCCGTTTTTTCCCCCTCTCCATCTACAGCTTTTAATGATAATATAGTTCCCCCCTTATTAACTCCACTGCACGATTGAACAACGACCTTCATCCTTCCACTGATCAAACATCTAACATCATCCCGCAAAGCCACCACATGGATAAATAAAACAGGAGCTTCTACTGCTACTCCACAGAGCGGTTTAGGCTCCAGCAGAAGCACAGCTGTGATTCTAGCAATCTGCTAATGCTATCCTATAGGACTAATGGATAACCTATAGCGGCGATACTAGCCTAGGCTATAACAGTTTCTACTTACCAGGTTGAGAACCGTTTCGACGATGTCCCGGTTGCTAACCTCTCCAACCTGAATAAGGCCCACCAGCACCGCAAATTTCATTTGGATATTCCTGATTGGCACGGCGGGGTTGCTCACCCCGGCGTGGAGCACCATGGAACCGGATCCAGAGACCATCCTGTCCCCGATGGGTGCCGAGCCAGCGCCCGTGACGACCGGGGGATGAGCGGCTCGGTGTGGATCTGTTAGTGGAGGTGCAGTAGCCGGCTTCTCGCTCGACATTTCCCCTTTAGAGACGGGAGATGACGGAGAGAGGAGCGGCCGCTGGGGTCTCTCTAGCTTTCTCTCTTTCTCACACACCTGCTCTGTCTGTCTGTTCCGCTGCTAAAAAAAACATGAAATATGGAGAGACGGGGGGGAATTATAAGGAATATTAAATTACAAAATAAACGATAAATGATCCTCTCCTCTTCTTCGATGGTGCGAAAGAATGCATAAATAAAAGGCGTTCTCGACGCTGGGCAGAATGGTACCCTCTCTGTTGTATCGCCTCCTCTCTCTCTCTCTCTCTGCGACGCTGCAGTGAGTGTGGTCGTCGTCAGGACGCGATGTTGACGCCCCCAGTCTGCGTATTTTTCGCGTTCGCCACGCCTGCGCACTGGAGAGCTCAGCAGGCTGCGCTGGAGCGCATGTAATGATTTAGAAGAAACCTACAGTGCATTTGGAAAGTATTCAAACCCATTCCATTTTTCCACATTTTGTTACGTTACAGCCTTATTCCCAAATGTTTTAAATTATTTGTTTTCCTCATCAATCTACACACAATAGCCCACAATGACAAAGCGAAAACAGGTTTTTATCCATTTTTGCAACAAAAAAAGTATTATTATTATTCAGACCCTTTGCTATGAGACTCGAAATTGAGCTCAGGTGCATCCTGTTTCCATTGATCATCCTTGAGATGTTTCTACAATTTGATTGGAGTCCACCTGTGGTAAATTCTATTGATTGGACATGATTTGCCTCCCGAGCCTCCCGAGTGGCGCAGTGGTCTAAGGCACTGCATCGCAGTGCTAGCTGTGCCACTAGAGATCCTGGTTTGAATCCAGGCTCTGTCGTAGCCGGTCGTGACCGGGAGACCCATGGGGCGGCGCACAATTGGCCCAGGGTAGGGGAGGGAATGGCCGGCAGGGATGTAGCTCAGTTGGTAGAGCATGGCGTTTGCAACGCCAGGGTTGTGGGTTTGATTCCCACAGGGGGCCAGTATAAAAAACTGTAAGTCGCTCTGGATAAGAGCGTCTGCTAAATGATGTAAATGTAAATTTGGAAAGGCACACACTTGTCTATATAAGGTCCCACAGTTGACAGTGTATGTCAGAGCAAAAACCAAGCCATGAGGTCAAAGGAATAGTCTGTAGAGCTGTAGAGACAGGATTGTGGCGAGGCACAGATCTGGGGAAGGGTACCAAAAAATGTCTGTGAGAAACAAGATTGAACTCTTTGGCCTGAATGCCAAGCATCACGTCTGGAGGAAACCTGGCACCATCCCTACGGGGAAGCATGGTGGTGGCAGCGTCATGCTGTGGGGATGTTTTTCAGCGGCAGGGACTTGGAGACTAGTCAGGATCGAGGGAAAGATGAACGGCGCAAAGGACAGATCCTTGATGAAAACCTGCTCAGGATATCAGACTGGGGCAAAGGTTCACCTTCCAACAGGCCAACGACGCTAAGCACACAGCCAAGACAACACAGGAGTGGCTTAAAATTATTTATTTTTTTTAGCAAAAACGTAAATTGTGTTTTCAAGCTTTTTTTTTGTCTAAATGGGGTTTTCAAGCATCTGAATCTGCCATTCAGATTGACTTTAATTTAAAGGTCGATTCAGCTAAATGACGTTGCCACTAGCAACACAGCAGAGATTGGTCTTGTTCCCCTGCTCAGACGTTGCATGCATCAACCAATGGTTGTGTACCACCTCACTGACTGAGCAGTCGCGCACCAGATTGCTATAACAATATAATAATGTCATTTAGCAGATGCTTTTATCCAAAGCGACTTACAGTCATGCGTGCATACATTTTTATTAACGTATGGGTGGTCCCGGGGATCGAACCCACTACCCTGGCGTTTACAAGCGCCGTGCTCTACCAATTGAGCTACAGAGGACCATGTTGGTCGTGTTCCTCTGCTCAGACGTAAGCCAGATCTTACAAGGCCTAGATCCATGTTATACATATCAGTTTAAATACTCACCAGCCATGTCACTAGTTGTGTAAAGTACTTAAGTCAGGGTTCTTCAATTCTGGTCCTGGAGGGCCGAGACACCTCTGTTTTTCATCCTCTCCTTCTAATCAGGGGCCAATTCAGACCTGTGACACCAGGTGAGTGCAATTAACTACCAGGTAGAAATAAAAAAACAGAAGTGTTTCGGCCCTCCAGGACCGGAATTGAAGAACCCTGACTTAAGTAGTACATAAGTATTTTGACTTAAGTCATATCTGTACTTTACTATTTATATTTTTGTCAACTTTTACTTTTACTTCACTACATTCCTAAAAAAAAGTATGTACTTTTTACTCCATACATTTTCCCTGACACCCAAAAGTACTCGTTACATTTTGAATGCTTAGCAGGACAGAAAAATGGTCTAATTCACTTATCAAGAGAACATCCCTGGTCATCCCTACTGCCTCTGATCTGGCGGACTCACTAAACACAAATGCTTTGAATGTAAATTATGTCTGAGTGTTGGAGCATGCCCCTGGCTCTCTGTAAGTTAAAAAAACATGAAAATGATGCCGTCTGTTTTGCTTAATAAAAGGAGTTTTAAATTATTTATACTTTTACTGTTGATACTTAAGTATATTTTAAACCAAATACTTTTAGACTTTTATTCAAGTAGTATTTTACTGGGTGACTTTCACTTTTACTTGAGTCATTTTCTATTAAGGTATCATTACTTTTAAGCAAGAATGACAATTGGGTACTTTTTCCACCACTGCGCGTCACCCATTGAGCATGTTTGGGATGCTCTGGATCGATGTGTACGACAGCGTGTTCCAGTTCCTGCCAATATCCAGCAATTTTCATACAGCCATTGAAGAGGAGCGGGACAACATTCCACAGGCCACAATCAACAGCCTGATCAACTCTATGCAAAGGAGATGTGTCACGCTGCATGAGGCAAATGGTGGTTACACCAGATACTGACTGGTCTAAACGCCCCTACTTTTTTTTTTTTTTTTAAAGGTATCTGTGACCAACAGATGCATATCTGTATTCCCAGTCATGTGAAATCCATAGATTAGGACCTAATGAATTTATTTCAATGGACTGATTTCCTTATATGAACTGTAACTCAGTAAAACCTTTGAAATTGTTGCATGTTGCGTTTTATATTTTTGTTCAGTATAATATAAAAAACACAAAACTATAACACAGGAGAACTAGAACGAGGCATAGACATTAGGACAGACCTTAGACTGGTCTGTTATATTATATTTTGGGAGCAGCACTTGTGTAGTTGAAATAGAGTTCAGCGGGTGTAGACAGTGGTTGTGTGGCCCCAGACAGAACCAGACTGTTTATTTATTATTCAGGAGCCACCCAAACTGTCTGACTGTCACACTCCTTCTCTTCTTCTTCGCTCATCTTCTCCTCTCCTCTCATCTTGCCCTCTCTCCTATCCCTTCACTTTCATCTCCCTCCATACTGAACCCCTCCTTATTTCCCCCCCCCCCCCCCCCCCCCCCCTCCTCTCCCATCCTACCCTCCTTCCATCACTACATCTCATCTTATCTCAAAAGGCCCAAGCAGCAACCCTCTACATATTATATGCACTGTGTGTCTGGAAATTGTGTGTGTGCGTGTGTGTGTGTGTGTTTGTGTGGAACCTTTTAGCTAAGCACACAGCACATTTGAGCTAATAATTTTAAACACCCACAGTGTTAAATTTAACATTTTCTTAGTGTGTACTGTATATGCCACCTACATAGGGTTCAACTAACACTTTTCAAAGTGATCACAAACAAAATCCTAGAGTGTTGGTTCCAGAGGTTCAAAACTGATGTGGCAAAATTCATTCACTATATATATATACACAAAAGTATGAGGACACCCCTTCAAATCAGTGGATTCGGCTATTTCAGCCACACCCGTTGCTGACAGGTGTATAAAACTGAGCACACCGCCATGCAATCTCCATAGACAAACATTGGCAGTAGAATGGCCTTACTGAAAAGCGCGGCACCGTCATTTAATGCCACCTTTCCAAAAAGTCAGTTTGTTAAATTTCTGTCCTGCTAGAGCTGCCCCTGTCAACTGTAAGTGCTGTTATTGTGAAGTGGAAACGTCTAGGAACAACAACGGCTCAGCCACGAAGTGGTAGGCCACACAAGCTCACAGAACGGGACCGCAGAGTGCTGAAGAGCGTAAAAATCGTCTGTCCTCGGTTGCAACACTTACTACCGATTTCCAAACTGCCTCTGGAAGCAACGTCAGCACAAAAACTGTTTGTCGTGAGCTTCATGAAATGGGTTTCCATGGCCGAGCAGCCGCACACAAGCCGAAGATCACCATGCGCAATGCCAAGCGTCGGTTGGAGTGGTGTAAAGCTCGCCGCCATTTAACTCTGGAGCACGCTTCATCATCTGGCAGTCCGACAGACGAATCTGGGTTTGGCGGATGCCAGGAGAACGCTACCTGCCCGAATGCATAGTGCCAACTGTAAAGTTTGGTGGAGGAGTAATAATGGTCTGGGGCTGTTTTCATTGTAGTGTATGTCTTTTCTGGGGACTGGAGTTTTTTCTGATCTCATGACCTGGTCAGGTAAAACTCTGGATCCTATTCGTAGGCTATGACAAAATATTATGATTATAGATAGCACAGATGAAAAGGGAAGCCATGCCTATAGGGCTGGGGGTTTTCTTGTCAGGTCATGTGAATTGGAAACACTCCTGGCCTAAGGTGGATCAAACCCTTTCAAACTACCACAAACCTTGTTATTATTCATTCTGAATCTGAAATCAAAAGAGCCAGAGACAAAATACTCTTTAGTTTAGTAGGCCTATTATAGCAGGGTTGAGCGTCATGCAAGCAATGGTTACAATGCCTTTAAATATTAAATTTCACTCTATACACACACACAATGTTAAGCAGTGGGCTTTAAATAATTAAAAAAGACAGACAGGTTTCAATGTAGAAAAGTATTTTAATTTTATATCATAAAACCTTGTATGTGTTCATCTCATTACAGTGCTCTTCTGGAATTATTAATTCTGTAAGCTTTATGCAAGGCAAGGTTACATTTAACACTATAGACTGTATCAAGACAGGGTTACATTTAACACTATAGACTGTAACAAGACAGGGTTACATGTAACACTATAGACTGTAGACTGTAACAAGACAGGGTTACATTTAACACTATAGACTGTATCAAGACAGGGTTACATTTAACACCATAGACTGTAACAAGACAGGGTTACATTTAACACTATAGACTGTAACAAGACAGGGTTACATTTAATAATAATAATAATAATAATAATATGCCATTTAGCAGACGCTTTTATCCAAAGCGACTTACAGTCATGCGTGCATACATATTTTTTTTTGTGTATGGGTGGTCCCGGGGATCGAACCCAATACCTTGGCGTTACAAGTGCCGTGCTCTACCAGCTGAGCTACAGAGGACTGTGTATGCGACCAATACATTTGATTTGAATTCATTGTAGTAATATACACATTACAAGAGTGCTCTACCCACATCATACACACCTGCATAAGGACAATATAAATTGAGGCACAAAAGCACAAATGTGTGAGAATATAGTTGATGTCATGAGTTTTCTTAACAGTAGTCGCCCAATAAGTTATACCTTGCATCTATGACTTGTGATTGATAGCGCAGATCGAGCTAGTGTGTTGAGTTCTACATTTCCACCTCCCCACACACTAACGTGGTGGAAGGTAGCTGTGTGTAAAGCTGAGCTGCGTGAACTGCAGGATGGAATCATAGCTCATCATGAGGGATTTGCAGAGCATGGTCGCAAAGGTCTGTTCTCTTGCTGCAGAGTTTGTCTTTCACGTTGTCCGTTTCATGGGCAAAGAATTCGATGACCTCGTCTTCATGTTGTTCAATGATGGTCTCACAAGCAAATTTCAGGCTTGTTTAACACTATAGACTGTAACAAGACAGGGTTACATTTAACACTATAGACTGTAACAAGACAGGGTTACATTTAACACTATAGACTGTAACAAGACAGGGTTACATTTAACACTATAGACTGTAACAAGACAGGGTTACATTTAACACTATAGACTGTAACAAGACAGGGTTACATTTAACACTATAGACAGTAGACTGTAACAAGGTTGGTTGTATTTGTAAGTAATAAAACCAGTAACCTTGTCTTGTTGTCCATCTGGCCCACCAGAGGTTGGTCGATGCTCACTATAGGAACTGATGGTCTGTAAAATCCATTCATTGAAAATAATATACAACCTGAAGTAGATTTTATTGAATGTAACTCATTCTATTGCACTTATTCTAACCAAACCTGCATTATCTTGCTAGTCGAAAAAGACTGACACCATGATGGCTGTCTGTCTCTGTATTTGTGAAAGTTTTGGTGGTGCTAGAATCCAACAATTCTCTCTTTCTGCATTAGCCATCCATCTGTCAAGGTTGGACAAACGTGTTCATATTGTCTGTGTCGACTGCTCTGTGGTGGGATTTGTAGGTTTTATACTTTTAAGACAGTGAAATTTGCACCACAAACATTAGTGAATAAAAACGCTAGCATTGGAAATAAAATATGCCAATGAACATTACTTGACTAAGAAACTGGCTGACTAACCCTTTCAGGAACTTCAGTATCCCTTGGCCTTGCGTAGCAGCTGCAGATCGTTTCATATTCTTGTTCCTGTGCCAAACATTTACTCAGCGAGTCTAAATTATTAACTTTAGCTGCTGGCTCTTGCTGCACGATTGCATCAATGTTAGCGAGCTAGCTAGCTAGGCTACTAAAGCTAACATTAGTAGTTTTGTTAGCTAGCTATAGGTTGGATCATTATAGCTGGTTTTAGAGGATGACAAAACTGCTTTTATTAACACATACCTTGTTTTCCATGAAAATGTGTGTTCGTTCTCTCATGAGGCAGGCAACCAGGCAGGCAGGAGAGGAAGGTTTCCACTATATAACACAGCCACCAATTCAGATCCCACACACTGGAGAGAAGCGTAAGCGAAGAAAGAAACAAGAGAGCGGACTCAAACAATATTAGTGCTACAGGAGATCCTTGGGACGTCCCTACTCCTAAAGTAACTTTTAACCGTTTTAAACGTCAACTTCAATGTGGTAACGTCAGAGTTGGGACGTCCCAAGGATGCCGGATAGCAAGCACCGTCAAACAACAAGGCGCTGCTGCAACGAAACATTTACGTCATTTAGCAGACACTCTTATCCAGAGCGACTTACATGAGCAATTAGGGTTAAGTGCCTTGCTCAAGGGCACATCAACAGATTTTTCACCTAGTCGGCTCGGGATTAGAACCAGCAACCTTCCGGTTACTGGCACAACGCTCTTAACCACTAAGCTACCTGCCGCCCCAGTTGTTGAGAGGCGTGGTTGATGAGACTATAGGCTGTCGCTAGGAGACCACTGTGACGGAAAGGTGAATCCATCTGTCGCAGCGAGCGTGGAGGTTACCGCGCAAAAATCCCAGGGCCAAATAAAATAGTATTTGTCACATGCACCGAATACAATCGGTGTAGACTTTACCATACCATGCTTACTTACGAGCAAAAAAGTGAGAAAATGTGTAAAAATAAATAAATGAAAAGTGTAACAATAAATAACAAGCCAGGCTAAACTGAAGGGTTTCGCTTCACCTGGAAAAACGGTACTAAGTCAATGTGCAGAGGTAGGAGAGGTATGTACGCGTACAGTTGAAGTCAGAAGTTTACATACACCTTAGCCAAATACATTTAAACTCAGTTTTTCACAATTCCTGACATTTAATCCTAGTAAAAATCACTTTATTTTAAGAATGTGAAATGTCAGAATAATAGTAGAGAGAATTATTTATTCCAGCTTTCCTTTCTTTCATCACATTTCCAGTGGGTCAGAAGTTTACATACACTCAATTAGTATTTGGTAGCATTGCCTTTAAATTGTTTTAACTTGGGTCAAACGTTTCGGGTAGCCTTCCACAAGCTTCCCACAATAAGTTGGGTGAATTTTGGCCCATTCCTCCTGACAGAGCTGGTGTAACTGAGTCAGGTTTGTTCTGCCCACAAATTTTCTATAGGATTGAGGATAAGGCTTTGTGATGGCTGCAATACCTTGACTTTGTTGTCCATTTTGCCACAACTTTGGAAGTATGCTTGGGGTCATTGTTCATTTGCAAGACCCATTTGCGACCAAGCTTTAACTTCCTGACTGATGTCTTGAGATGTTGCTTCAATATATCCACATCATTTTCCTTCCTCATGATGCCATCTATTTTGTGCACCAGTCCCTCCTGCAGCAAAGCACCCCCACAGCATGATGCTGCCACCCCCGTGCTTCACGGTTGGGCTGGTGTTCTTCGGCTTGCAAGTGCCCCTTTTTTCCTCCAAACATAACGATGGTCATTATGGCCAAATAGTTCTATTTTTGTTTAATCAGACCAGAGGACATTTCTCCAAAAAGTACAATATTTGTCCCCATGTGCAGTTGCAAACCGTAGTCTGGCTTTTTTATGGCGGTTTTGGAGCAGTGGCTTCTTCCTTGCTGAGCGGCCTTTCAGGTTATGTCGATATAGGACTAGTTTTACTGTGGATATAGATACTTTTGTACCTGTATCCTCCAGCATCTTCACAAGGTCCTTTGCTGTTGTTCTGGGATTGATTTGCACTTTTCGCACCAAAGTACGCTAATCTCTCGGAGACAGAACGCGTCTCCTTCCTGAGCGGTATGACGGCTGCGTGGTCCCATGGTGTTTATACTTGCGTACTATTGTTTGTACAGATGAACATGGTACCTTCAGGCATTTGGAAATTGCTCCCAAGGATGAACCAGACTTGTGGAGGTCTACAAATTTTTTCTGAGGTCTTGGCTGATTTCTTTTAATTTTCCCATGATGTCAAGCAAAGAGGCACTGAGTTTGAAGGTAGGCCTTGAAATACATCCGCAGGTACACCTCCAATTGACTCAAATTATGTCAATTAGCCTATCAGAAGCTTCTAAAGCCATGACATCATTTTCTGGAATTTTCCAAGTTGTTTAAAGGCACAGTCAACTTAGTGTATGTAAACTTCTGACCCACTGGAATTGTGATACAGTGAATTATAAGTGAAATAATCTGTCTGTAAACAACTGTTGGAAAAATTACTTGTGTCATGCACAAAGTAGATGTCCTAACCGACTTGCCAAAACTATAGTTTGTTAACAAGACATTTGTGGAGTGGTTGAAAAACGAGTTTTAATGACTCCAACCTAAGTGTATGTAAACTTCCGACTTCAACTGTAGGTAGGGGTAAAAGTAACTAGGCAATCAGGATAGAGAATAAACAGAGTAGCAGAAGCGTTACATTTGTGGACAGTGTGAAAGTATGTGTGGTGAATTCACTAGACAAAACAGGCAAACAAGGCTGAAATTGGGAGTGGTACTATGTCAACTTGTCCAATTAGAAATGCCAGAGGGGTATCCTATGAAGCAAGCTAGATCTACTCAGGGTTTTCTAAAGCTAACCGGCTTCAGTTAGCTTCACATCAGGATTCATCCTTACTATGACGGTGGATATTGCTTGTCCCGCCTGCCGCTAACTCAAGCAGGCTTGTAACCACACGTGCTAGTCGAACGTCAGACTCTCCACTAGCTCTGTTTCCATTAATTGTTTTCCAGGGATTTTCTGTCGACATTTAGAAAGTTCACATAGAAAAAAAGATGCGACAATTGCCTGCTATCAATCATTCAATGTTTTTATAAAGCCCTTTTTTTTACATCAGCAGATGTCACACAGAAATCCAGCCTAAAACCCCAAACAGCAAGCAATGCAGATGTAGAAGCACGGTGGCTAGGAAAAACTCCCGTAGAAAGGCAGGACTCTAGGAAGAAACCTAGAGAGGAACCAGGCTAGGATGCATTTCCATTTAACTATCTTGTGTGGATAAAAACGTCTGGACGTAATGACGTCACCCAAAAAAATAACTAGTGTCGAATACAAGTGTAGTGATTGAAGCGTTTCCAAACCCATTTAGGCAAATTGCACTTTAATAAATTGGCGACAGCCTGTATGCCTTCCCACCTGTGTGTTTCATGTCCCAGGTAGCCTGTGAAACCAGCATGGATGGAATGCAATAATTGACTAATATTTGCCATATTCTAATAATTATCATATGCACAACATATCGCCAAGGTCCGTGCCATGGTGTAACTTGCGCTCCTGTAGATCTGAAATACTTGGATGGTGAAACTTGCCAGCCAACCAGAAAAGCAAGGTGAAGCAATTCAGGCATTCTTGAAAGTCAGTACAATCCTTGTCTTGCAAAGAGACATTATTTGTCTAGTAAAAAAAAAAAGATTTTGCAAGCAGTAGGCATTTAGAATTAAATGTGAAGTGGAGCTTTATTGTTACGTAATGGCATCACGTGCCCCTCATCCCTTCAAAAATTATTCAGCAGTCATCATTTAATAATAAAAAACACAGTTTCCATCATTATTTGTCTCAATGAAGAAAGTAGACCAAAATAATAATCCACCCCTATCGAACGGATACCATTTTTTCTCGATCTTTAGAAAATGTATCCTATAACTACCATTTCCATTACACGTCGCAATTATTTTTTTGTTGTGTCGTATCGGGTGAATGGTGGCCATTATTGCTGTCAACAAAGAGTCCGTCTATGCTGCATCGTGTTAGAGGCTTTTATTAAAATCACGAGGTTACAGCATAAATGACAGGTGACACAACACCCGGAGAGCGACGCCTCCGAATGGCTGCTCGCTCTGCCTTCTTCTTCGTTTAACCCCCCTATTTATAAACAATGAAGCTCCCTCTTCTGGCCAATCCCCAGTCTCCCCTGTCTACAAGACACTTCCGGTCTGTTGTATGTGACGTCACACCCAAAACATTCCCTCTTGATACTAACACAAACAACATTCCATTTCTTCATGAAAAACATTTAACAAAGGCATAATCTTCAGATACGATATTCCCCCCTTCGAGACGAACTAAACGTCTCGAAAACAAACAGAATAGGATTATGACTAGTAACAATTTATCTTATTGAGTATCTTTAACATTAAACCAAAAACATTCTCCTCTAGAGTGTAAATACCTTTCTATGAAATAACTGTTTATGAAGTGTGAATACATTACTATGACATATGAAGTGTGAATACATTACTATGACATATGAACAAATCTCTATGGAGTGTAAGAGCGAAAAACTGTCCGGCAACCTTCCATCCATCAATCAAGACAGTAAAATTCTCTCACGGTCCCTCTGCCCCAGGCAACCACCTTCGGTACTCCAGATAACCTCATAACCCATGTAAATGCACTTGAAAGTATGATGCAATTAAATACACATGTAAGCCCCTGCAAACAAAATCCTATCCAAAAACATCCACTCTAAGGCTGGTCAACCCATTGGACCGTAAAGTGGAACTCTCCCTGCCTAAATTCCTGTCCCTAAACATTCACGAAATAAACAAAAACATCTAAGTTCCTCACATGTATTCAATAACATCAAACATCATTCTACAAAAATTAATCCCTAAGAATATGACACAATTATGTATTACACATGTCCATATTTCATTGCAAACACTGGAATGTAGTCCACTACACTTCATCTCCCTGTAGTCTCCTCTTCCAATGGATTGTTAAAGATGGAATCGGCCACACCCTCCTTGTTTCATCTCCTCCAGTCATATTGTCCCTTCATATTGTCTTTGTTTGAGTATTTCAATCTCCACATGTTCCCCCAAATGCTTCTGGAAGAAAAAGAAACGACCAAACAGTATCTTTTGCAAAACAAACACTTTCAACTTAAACATCAATATCAACTAAGAATATAACAATAATATATAAATGATGCATGAATCACATAAACCTATTCCCCCCTTTGATTCATAAATCATACCAACATCACCCCAATATTAAAAAAAAAAATTGAAAAATCATCAAATAATCAAAATGATATTTATCCATCAGTTCCACTTGTCCATCTTTATCCAGATCAGGAACAGTAAACACCGGCATCTGAGTGTTGTCTCCAGGAATCACTCTCCAACCTATCTCAATATCATAGCTTTCTCAAAGGTCAGTAACAAATTACAAACATCACACAGTGTTATCAAAGCTGAAACTAAAATCTGACCCATCACTGCCCCTACTGGCCTAACTGATCTTGCAACCAAGTCTTCCAAATGCATCCCTTATTTCCTTCAATGCATCTATAACCCCAGTGATATTATCTGAACTATCTGGACTCAAAGTATAACTAATATTTATCAATATGATCTTCCCAAAGGTTACACCATACCATGAATAAAGTCCCCCCTTCTCCCTTAGACTTATCCTTCAATGATAGGCTTGAAGCCTCTGACATGTCCCTTTTCATCCTATTTTGAACTCTAGTTTCAGATTGATCTGTGTTCGGTGCTACTCCTCTTTTAATAGTAAAAGCCTCACATGGAAGCTTCAACGTTGACATTAACAACATCCTATCCATCCATAGGGTAAGAATATATACGCTTTATCACCCCAAACCCTCTAAATATCTCTAAAATTCCCAATAGTCACATTGTCAGTCAAAAGCTAATCGTTTAACCATCAAAGTCCTGCTCTTCTTACTACCTGGTATATTAAAAAGTAACCTTATATTTCTCATTACTACCCTTAAGGTCATGGTTATCCAAAGTCATCATATAATCATCACAATCTGATATTCCCATAAACATACCCTTTACCTCATATGTTTTATTAGAACAAAAACAACTTTTAGCCCTCAATGTTTCACCTGAATACTTCAGGGTTCCGTTGTTACCTGATTTTCCTTTCCCATTTAACAATTCCCATAGGGTAATTCATTTAACCAAGAACACTTAAACCTAGGCTTAAACCACTGTTCTGACAACGACATTATTTTATCTGTCAATGACTGTTGCTGATACCACAGTCATGACAAAGCATAAGACTGACCCATACCTGATTGAGGCCGCGCGACCGTCTAATATGTTTGGTGCTGGAATTCTCAACAGACATGGACCCTCAAGATTCCTCACTGATCTTACAGAATGAGTTAATCTATCTCTAATTTCCACAACAGAAGAACGAGCGGTACTGATCAGATACCTCTCCCTGTCTGTCATCAAAATCAAAGACCTCATCCTGTCCTCCATGATGAATCTATATTCTCTCTACTACTATCTGTTCTCCTATTTTAACCCTATTCGTACTATAATTGACAGCACTCTCCATCCGTAACATAACCCATGAGTCTAAAATTCCCCATTTAATTTCAGAAAAGTTGTTGTCGATGTCATACTCCCTACATTTGCTATTGCCATCGTATCACTAATCCCTTCCAAAGTTACCATTAAAGTAGTTGACTTAATTGTTGTATCAACCCTAATTACTTCTAGTGCAAAAGTTCCCATTATCCTATGTGTATTATTCACTGTTGAAGTGACTACTGTAACATATTCTTCCTGAACTCCCTTGGTGACTGTGAAACTTCAACAGATTTGAAATCTTCCATCATAAGCGTCACTTTACGTATTACATAGCCTTTTAACCAATAATTCTTAACCGGAACAACTTCTAATGCTTGCACTAGATAAGTATACATATATTCTCCCTGACCTTTCTCTGTAACATTACGCAAAATAATACCTCCTTTGACTAGGTGCAACCGCTTCTACTTCTGGTCCTGATAACAATACTTATCCTCCATAATTATCTCTCCATATGGGAGGAACGTCCCCATCCTAACCCTAATAAGTATTCTTCCCTAACATTGGTGCTGGAGCTATTGGTTCCCTTATAATCAAATGCGATATATTTATGGATTTAATAACTATCAATGTTGAAAGAGTTAAATTGCTTCTCCCTGTTGTTCTAATAAACTGAAGTGTTAATGTCCTTAGTTACTCCTAGTTTTCCCCAAAGAAAAAAGTTGTCTTTGCTTGTACTTCCATCTATCACCACTAGTGTCACTTTTTCCCACTCTCAGTCCTATCTCTAATTCCTGACTTTCAAAATTTTGATTATAAAAAATACACCTATAATTACCTTGATCTCCCTGCTGGGAACTGTAACTATAGATACTCAATCACCCTCAATCTTCTCTTATCAATGCATCGGCTCCTAACAGATCTAACCTCCTACCATATCTTCCCACTAAACTCTAAAACGTCCTTCCTCACTGTTCTCTCTCTGTCTTACTACTAACTTTGAAACTTAGCTTACTGTCTTAGAGTTCCTTCAACCTAGTCCTCCTAACTTATTTTAATCTAATCTTTTCTCTCATAACATTTAAAACTTTTCCCCCTGATTTATTCACAAAATCCCTTACCACCAAATTTTTAGAATATGTGATTGGGAAAGTTCCCCACCTGCTTCTGACTCATTACACACAGACTTGGCAAACGACTAAACACCTTTTAGCCTAGCCTGAAACCTCTTAGTGTAAGAATGTAACCCAGAATAAACAGTCACCCCTTTTAACTTTTCAGACAGATTGTCTAATAGACAGTCGTCTAGTGTACATCTTATTGTACAATTCAATTTAAACAATGCATCTCTTCCCAACACTGCAATAACAGTATCTTCTAATATTAGTACCTTAAGAGTAATTAACTGTTTTTCTACCTCAAATCCTTATCCTAATTAGTTATCAATTAATGAGATGTTTAACCTCTTTAGGCTGAACCCAGATAAGTTTTTCCACTATTCACCATCACTTCTAATGGTCGGTTGTTTTTTACTTCAATTGTTAGCTATTTTCTCTTCTTCTCTAATCGATGCTCTCAGCTGATACCCCCCTTCCGGATCTTCTAGGCACTAACAGGTGATCTTCACTTGCTCCTATATCTTCCTCTGTTGTTTCCTCCTGACGCATTTTCATCACAGGTAAAGTAAAGTCTTCTGAAAGTTGCTGGAAGTGTAGCTGAAATCTTCCTCCTCCTATTTCTTCTCGTCCTCTTCAATTCTGTGTCTGTCCAGAAACTGGCTTTGGATATGAATCAACTGGTGCCGCCCTTGGTGGCTGATACAATTGCATTTGATATTGTTCAGTTGAAGCTGTAACAGTGATTGTTGATTTGGTTCACTCTGATTCTTCATAACCAAAACTTATCTTCTCCACCCGTTGTATGATTGAGTTTTCAGAGTTTCTTCGTCCTGTTCTTTCTTCTTCTCCAATTCTTGGGATCCTTTTCTCAGCAGTTTCTCCTCTTCTGTATCTTCAGCTGTGTTACTTCTAAACTATTTGCTTTATCCAGGCATGATAAACATCGGTCTATATCTCCATTTCTTCTTTGCTAGTCATTGTAGGATAAAATCCTCTTGAACAGAAAGCACCTTTAATCTCCAAATCTTCATCGCTTTCTTCATCTTCAACTTCCATCAGAGATCAAATCTCGTGTATCCTTCTTCTTTTTCCTCTTGCCAACTTCCTTCTGATCACAGAGTCATATCCACCCATGCATGACCTCTTCATCATCACTCATCTTCACCATCCTCATCTTCTTTAAGTTCCATCCTCCTTACCTCCCTCTTTTCTTCCAGACATCACATTTTCTTCCTTCTGGAGTTTTGGATTCACCTTTATCGTCGTTTCTGCTTGTCCTCTATCTATTATTCATCTTCATCTCTGATGCAACAATCACCCGGCTGGATGATCACTGAAAGCTGAGGATAAACATCCCTAAGCTGTACTTTTTGCTGAATCCGTATGTGAGAAAGGTGTACTAACTTCTGCCATTAGTTTTTCTAACACTACTTTCTAACACTACTTTAGTTAAAGGATTACTATTTTTTCCCTATATCAATCGGTGTAATCACCTTCATCTAGCCTTGCTGTCCTTTCTCCCCATTGTAACTACTCTTTTATATTCCTTTATTATGAATTAGCTTATTTTAGACTGTATAGCCTATGGCTTCCCTCCTGTAATTATTAATATAAACCTAACAACTCCAAATAAATCCAAATAAACTCCAAATAAATCAATTAAAAATCATGAATAATTAAAACCAATTTTTATTCCTATGTCACCAATTTATCAATTAGTGTTGGCTATCTTACCACAACCCATCAAATGCAAGTAAATGTAGTTAGTCAACTTCAAAGCAATCCCCCAAATACAAAGCCTCTAACCTTACAACCCTTTGATTTTTATAAATTCCATTGTTTAATATGCACCCAAGTATCTTAATTGCCGAATAATGTCAGTACCTGATTTCCAACCCAACTCCCATCAAACCCCAGTGATACACAGAGCATCCACAATGCAATTTTTTAATGAATCATTTGCCAAGCCTATGTGAAATTGTCATCAAATATTTTGTAAGGGATGATTTTTGTGATATCTGATCCTCTGCCTCGTCACACCTTGTCACGTGACGCACGTCAGTCACACGTTAGCCCCTCCTCTCTCCTGTCTCTCATGACAATGGAACAAAGACACAGAAACAGCTTTTAGTAGTTAATGCAATCACTGAGTATTTCCAACCATTCAATATTCGTTCGTTCTACATTATTCACTCTAAGACTAAACTCAGAACTAAATAGATCGCTCAAAAACAATTTATTTAATTTTAATCGTCTTTTAATTATTTAATTCAATTCATTATACTTCGCCAACATATATTTAATGTATAAATTCAATAGGTCACAAAACAAGTTTCATCTTTAACCATCGCCGTTTAAACTAGAATATTCGTGTTAAAATCTCTCCTCTTTGTCTGTGTCCATTTCCCTTGCAGGGTAACGCCAAATGGGACCTATGACCTTAACCCACCATTTTGTTTTGTAGGCTTAGCCCAACCGCATGTTGTAGTTTTAGCCCCGTAAAATCAAGCGCATGTGCACATCCATTTAACCCCATGCTTTTCACCGTGGACTCTCTCCCCAAACAGACAGAATAACTGTCCAGCTGTAACTCCCGTTTCCCCCTTATAGTCAAACAACATTTAACAGCGCTCACAAAACATATAACCTGACTTACACACAGAGACAAATTTAAAAGACTTTAATCCATCGCAATGGAGTCTCTAAGGATACATTAGCATGTAGCACACAACACAATTAGCATTAGCCTTAGCCACGATGTACCATGTAGCATGAAACACACTCCCATTTAGCATTGACATTAGCCTTAGCCTCTAGCTAACTGTGGCCTACTACACAGAGACATACCCTGCACTGTCCTATCAATTTTAAACATATTTATCCTACCGTTTTTGCTACCGGGACTAATGAGCATTACACCGAGAATTCAAACCCAATCAGACATCCCGTCGGACGAAAGTCAAATCATAATCACAATCAGATAAACCTCATTAATCCGAGCTCTCTTTAAAAAGAAAAACCCACCGTCCACCCATTCTATCGTGTAAACGGATTTGCCGGCCCATTATCTAAAATGGCCCACCCGGGGTCTTAAAGCGGTACAGTGCCCTAAAGATGAATGCATATCGACCTTTTTTCTAAATTTCCCATTGTCACCCGTTACCAATGGAATCTATTTTAATGCTCTAAATTTCCCCATTGCCAACCGTTACCAATGGAATAACATTTTAGCAGACTCTAGTCAACAGCAATAACGCCACCCGAGGCAAGGTCGTATGGTACATCTCTCCAGTGTACACAAGTCGTATCCAATCTAACAAACTCTGAAGCGGTAAGAAACACTCACCCTTTTTGGCCATGCTTCAAAGCGAGTTAGCCTGGCGGTTGACTGAAACAACGAAGAGACGCAAACCCAGCCCCACGTTGGGCGCCATTATGTCGTATCGGGTGAATGGTGGCCATTATTGCTGTCAACAAAGAGTCCGTCTATGCTGCATCGTGTTAGAGGCTTTTATTAAAATCACGAGGTTACAGCATAAATGACAGGTGACACGACACCCGGAGAGCGACGCCTCCGAATGGCTGCTCGCTCTGCCTTCTTCTTCGTTTAACCCCCCTATTTATAAACAATGAAGCTCCCTCTACTGGCCAATCACCAGTCTCCCCTGTCTACAAGACACTTCCGGTCTGTTGTATGTGACGTCACACCCAAAACATTCCCTCTTGATACTAACATAAACAACATTCCATTTCTTCATGAAAAACATTTAACAAAGGCATAATCTTCAGATACGATAGTTGCAATATTGCCTTTTGTTGAATAATCCTGAGTCAATGGAAACCTATTGGTTTCATGGAGCTGCATTTTTTATTTATTTTTTATTTATTTAACCTTTATTTAACCAGGTAAGCCAGTTGAGAACAGGTTCTCATTTACAACTGCGACCTGGCCAAGATAAAGCAAAGTAGTGCAATAAAAACAACACAGAGTTACATATGGGGTAAAAAACATAAAGTCAAAAATAAAACAGAAAATATATATACAGTGTGTGCAAATGTAGCAAGTTATGGAGGTAAGGCAATAAATAGGCTATAGTGCAGAATAATTACAATAGTATTAACACTGGAATGCTAGATGTGCAAGAGATTATGTGCAAATAGAGATACTGGGGTGCAAAAGAGCAAAATAAATAACAATATAGGGATGAGGTAGTTGGGTGGGCTAATTTCAGATGGGCTGTGTACAGGTGCAGTAATCGGTAAGGTGCTCTGACAACTGATGCTTAAAGTTATTGAGGGAGATAAGAGTCTCCAGCTTCAGAGATTTTTGCAATTCGTTCCAGTCATTGGCAGCAGAGAACTGGAAGGAATGGCGGCCAAAGGAGGTGTTGGCTTTGGGAATGACCAGTGAGATATACCTGCTGGAGCGCAGACTACGTGTGGGTGCTGCTATGGTGACCAATGAGCTAAGATAAGGCGGGGATTTGCCTAGCAGTGATTTATAGATGGCCTGGAGCCAGTGGGTTTGACGACGAACATGTAGTGAGGACCAGCCAACAAGAGCGTACAGGTCACAGTGGTGGGTAGTGTATGGGGCTTTGGAGACAAAACGGATGGCACTGTGATAGACTACATCCAATTTGCTGAGTAGAGTGTTGGAGGCTATTTTGTAAATGACATCGCCGAAGTCAAGGATCGGTAGGATAGTCAGTTTTACGAGGGCATGTTTGGCAGCATGAGTGAAGGAGGCTTTGTTGCGAAATAGGAAGCCGATTCTAGATTTAACTTTGGATTGGAGATTCTTTATGTGAGTCTGGAAGTTGAGTTTACAGTCTAACCAGACACCTAGGTATCTAGGTCAGACCCGTCGAGAGTGGTGATTCTAGTCGGGTGGGCGGGTGCCAGCAGCGTTTGATTGAAAAGCATGCATTTAGTTTTACTAGTGTTTAAGAGCAGTTGGAGGCTACTGAAGGATTGTTGTATGGCATTGAAGCTCGTTTGGAGGTTTGTTAACACAGTGTCCAATGAAGGGCCAGATGTATACAAAATGGTTTCGTCTGCGTAGAGGTGGATCTGAGAGTCACCAGCAGCAAGAGCGACATCATTGATATACACGGAGAAAAGTGTCGGCCCAAGAATTGAACCCTGTGGCACCCCCATAGAGACTGCCATAGGTCCAGACAACAGGCCCTCCGATTTGACACACTGAACTCTATCTGAGAAGTAGTTGGTGAACCAGGCGAGGCAGTCATTTGAGAAACCAAGGCTATTTAGTCTGCCAATAAGAATGCGGTGGTTGACAGAGTCGAAAGCCTTGGCCAGGTCGATGAAGACGGCTGCACAGTACTGTCTATTATCAATCGCGGTTATAATATCGTTTAGGACCTTGAGCGTGGCTGAAGTGCACCCGTGACCAGCTCGGAAACCGGATTGCATAGCGGAGAAGGTACGGTGGTATTCGAAATGGTCGGTGATCTGTTTGTTAACTTGGCTTTCAAATATTTCGAAAGGCAGGGCAGGATGGATATAGGTCTGTAGCAGTTTGGATCTAGAGTGTCACCCCCTTTGAAGAGGGGGATGACCGCGGCAGCTTTCCAATCTCTGGGGATCTCAGACGTTATGAAAGAGAGGTTGAACAGACTAGTAATAGGGGTTGCGACAATTTCAGCGGCTAGTTTTAGAAAGAAAGGGTCCAGATTGTCTAGCCCAGCTGATTTGTAGGGGTCCAGATTTTGCAGCGCTTTCAAAACATCAGCTGTCTGAATTTGTGTGAAGGAGAAGCGGGGGGGGCATGGGCAAGTTGCAGCAGAGGGTGCAGAGTTGGTGGCCGGGTTAGTGGTAGCCAGATGGAAAGCATGGCCAGCTGTAGCAAAATGCTTGTTGAAATTCTCGATTATTGTAGATTTATCGGTGGTGATAGTGTTTCCTAGCCTCAGTGCAGTGGGCAGTTGGGAGGAAGTGCTCTTATTCTCCATGGACTTTACAGTGTCCCAAAACTTTTTGGAGTTAGTGCTACAGGATGCAAATTTCTGTTTGAAAAAGTTAGCCTTTGCTTTCCTGACTGCTTGTGTATATTGGTTCCTAACTTCCCTGAAAAGTTGCATATCGCGGGGGCTATTTGATGCTAATGCTGTACGCCACAGGATGTTTTTGTGCTGGTCAAGGGCAGTCAAGTCTGAGGAGAACCAGGGGCTATAAATCTCAACCTCGTTTACAAGTTGAAACACTGGAATGTGACGCTTCATTCTATAGCTAGAGGACTCCTGATATCTAGTATATCCTAGTATTTATTTTTTTGTCTTTATCTGTTGCAGTCTAGTACTGTCTTGTTGCCTTTTCTTCTTCTTCTTCTTCTGTGGATTTTATATGGCGGTTAGCATACCAACTTTAAGGTGCAATACCGCCACCAACTGGACTGGAGTGTGGACCAGAGACAGTGAAGGTCTAAATCCTACCCGATAATCTCGTCTCCTTTAGGAAACGAAATACATGATTAAATACTACATCCCCTGAAGATTTCCCCAGCAGTTCACTTAATCCTGGCTCTTCGACCCCATTACTCCTCAAATCCAATAACAATCGCTCCCTTTCTCTCACATATTTCTGCCACTGAAATATTTGACATTTACATTTTAGTCATTTAGCAGACGCTCTTATCCAGAGTGACTTACTTAGTGAATACATATATAATATATATATATATATTTTTTTTCATACTGGCCCCCCCGTGGGAATCGAACCCACAACCCTGGCGTTGCAAACGCCATGCTCTATCAACTGAGCTACATCCCTAGAACATGTTCCACTGTCTCCATCTCCTCCTGACAATGATCACACCTCCCAGTCGGATGTTTCCCCACCACTTTTCAATGTACTATTTAGCCTTGTGTGTCCCAGACTTTCCTCCCATCTCTCTCGGCCTGAGGACCTTCCTGCCCCCCACCTTTTCCTGGATCTTATACAGGTGTCTTCCAATCCTCTCCCTGTTCCACAACTCTTGCCACTTATTTTTTTAACCACTGTTCTTATTAATCCATTGGCTTCTGCTTTACTGATTTGACACAATTCCATCTCAACATTAGGATGTTTAAGAGCCTGCTTGGCGATAATATCCACTTCCTCATTCCCCTCTACTCCCCACATGAGCTGGTGCCCAGAGGAACCTCACAAATACCCCCCCCCCCATCTGTTTCACTGCACAACCTCATACAATACATCCTGTCTGCTCTGAGACACACATGAATTTAAGCTCATCAGTGCTGCACAGGAGTCAGAGCAGATGACTACTCAGTCTGGCCACACCTCCTCCACCCACTCTGCAGCCAATAGTACGGTCAGCAACTCCCGTTGTGTAAACAGATAAATGATCCGTTGCTCTCTTTTCGTCACTTCCACCTTAAACTCAGGAACACTAAAAGCTGCTCCTGTCCTCCCCGTTTTAGGGTCCTTAGATCCATCTGTGAATATATTCAAGAAAGCATAGTATTGTGTTCTTAAAATGTTCACTTACAACTGAATCCACTCCTTCCTCAACATCTCTTACCTTCTCAAGCAACCCTAGATCTATCACTGGCTGAGGGAGAAACCAAGATGGGATAGCAGGAAGAACCACAGAGAGGCTAAACTCCCTCCCAAAACAACCCTGTCTCTCTCACCATGCCACTGCCTATCCACCCAAAGCTTGTATTCAGATTTTGTTCATGTTCCCAGCACTCTAGGAGCACCTTTTTTGTAGGATGTGTAACCGTATGTCCTTGTAGATTTACCCAATATGTCACGGCTAGCTGTTGTCTTCTTAAATTTAACGGCATCTCTCCCAACTCTACCTGCATCGCTGCCACCGGGAAGGTCCTGAGTGCTCCACATCGTATTCTTAGGGCTTGGGCCTGGATAACATCTAGCTTTTATAAAGATGTCTGAGCTGCTGATCCATATCCTATACATCCATAATCCAGTGATGACCTTAACAGCGCTATATACAGTGGGGAGAACAAGTATTTGATACACTGCCGATTTTGCAGGTTTTCCTATTTACAAAGCATGTAGAGGTCTGTAATTTTTATCATAGGTACACTTCAACTGTGAGAGACGGAATCTAAAACAAAAATCCAGAAAATCACATTGTATGATTTTTAAGTAATTCATTTGCATTTTATTGCATGACATAAGTATTTGATACATCAGAAAAGCAGAACTTAATATTTGCTACAGAAACCTTTGTTTGCAATTACAGAGATCATACGTTTCCTGTAGGTCTTGACCAGGTTTGCACACACTGCAGCAGGGATTTTGGCCCACTCCTCCATACAGACCTTCTCCAGATCCTTCAGGTTTCGGGGCTGTCGCTGGGAAATACGGACTTTCAGCTCCCTCCAAAGATTTTCTATTGGGTTCAGGTCTGGAGACTGGCTAGGCCACTCCAGGACCTTGAGATGCTTCTTACGGAGCCACTCCTTAGTTGCCCTGGCTGTGTGTTTCGGGTCGTTGTCATTCTGGAAGACCCAGCCACGACCCATCTTCAACGCTCTTACTGAGGGAAGGAGGTTGTTGGCCAAGATCTCGCGATACATGGCCCCATCCATCCTCCCCTCAATACGGTGCAGTTGTCCTGTCCCCTTTGCAGAAAAGCATCCCCAAAGAATGATGTTTCCACCTCCATGCTTCACGGTTGGGATGGTGTTCTTGAGGTTGTACTCATCCTTCTTCTTCCTCCAAACACGGCGAGTGGAGTTTAGACCAAAAAGCTATATTTTTGTCTCATCAGACCACATTACCTTCTCCCATTCCTCCTCTGGATCATCCAGATGGTCATTGGCAAACTTCAGACGGGCCTGGACATGCGCTGGCTTGAGCAGGGGGACCTTGCGTGCGCTGCAGGATTTTAATCCATGACGGCGTAGTGTGTTACTAATGGTTTTCTTTGAGACTGTGGTCCCAGCTCTCTTCAGGTCATTGACCAGGTCCTGCCGTGTAGTTCTGGGCTGATCCCTCACCTTCCTCATGATCATTGATGCCCCACGAGGTGAGATCTTGCATGGAGCCCCAGACCGAGGGTGATTGACCGTCATCTTGATCTTCTTCCATTTTCTAATAATTGCGCCAACAGTTGTTGCCTTCTCACCAAGCTGCTTGCCTATTGTCCTGTAGCCCATCCCAGCCTTGTGCAGGTCTACAATTTTATCCCTGATGTCCTTCCACAGCTCTCTGGTCTTGGCCATTGTGGAGAGGTTGGAGTCTGTTTGATTGAGTGTGTGGACAGGTGTCTTTTATACAGGTAACGAGTTCAAACATGTGCAGTTAATACAGGTAATGAGTGGAGAACAGGAGGGCTTCTTAAAGAAAAACTAACAGGTCTGTGAGAGCCGGAATTCTTACTGGTTGGTAGGTGATCAAATACTTATGTCATGCAATAAAATGCAAATTAATTACTTAAAAATCATACAATGTGATTTTCTGGATTTTTGTTTTAGATTCCGTCTCTCACAGTTGAAGTGTACCTATGATAAAAATTACAGACCTCTACATGCTTTGTAAGTAGGAAAACCTGCAAAATCGGCAGTGTATCAAATACTTGTTCTCCCCACTGTATATATATCATTTTCAACGCCATTCGATCTGCCCCCCACTCCATTCCTGACAAGCAACGCATCACAATCAATATTTTATTTCCTTTGACAACTACTCTGTTAATATGCTCCGCCCCCTATGTCATTTGAGTGTCAAACCAGACCCCCGGGAACCTAAACCCTCCCACCCTCTCCAGATTCCTTCCATACAACTTCAAGTATATTTCCTCCCAAACCTTCCTTCTAAAAAAAAAAAAACACAGTCTGTATTTTCTCAACTGAAAACTTGAAGCCCCACCTGAGGGACCACTGCTCTACTTTACTAATCGCTTCTTGAACTCTTCTGGCTGTCTGGGTAATATTTCTCCCTCTCTTCCACAGCGATCCATCATCCGCAAACAATGACCTCCCAATATCAGGTCTCACCTGGGAGAATACATCGTCAATCATAATGGAGAACAACAAAGGACTGATGACACTTCCCTGGGGGGGGTACCATTATCCCCCCTCATGGCTTTCTGACATAGAGCCCCCCACCTTCACTTGTTTTGATCATCCAAAAAGAAAATACTTTATCCAGTTAAAAACCCTTCCTCCAACCCCCATGTTATCCAGCTTGATAAGTAGGCCTTCCTTCCACATCATATCATAATCCTTCTCTACATCAAAGAAAATGGCTACCACCACCTCCTTATATGCCTGTGTCTTCCGTATGACTGACTCAAGGCACAGTACAGGATCCATCGTTCCCCTGCCTTTCCTGAACCCACTTTGATATGGTGACATTAGTCCTCTGCTCTCCAGAAAGTACGTCAGCCTTTCCTGAACCCACTTTGATCTGGTGACATTAGTCCTCTACTCTCCAGAAAGTAAGTCAGCCTTTCCATTATCATCCTTTCCATAAGTTTACATACGTGAGATGTCAACGCTATCGGCCTTTAGCTTGAATGACTAGTAGGGTCTTTCCCTGGTTTCCGTATCGGCACCACTACCACCTGCTTCCAACTACCAGGCAGTTTCCCTTCCTGCCACACCTTATTGTAAAGGCCCAAGACTTTCCCCATTGCAGTGTCACTGAGATGATGTAACACATCTCATCCGTCCCAGGAGATGTTACCCCGGCTTTAGCTAATGCTCTCTTCATCTCAGCGCAACGTAAAAAGGCCTATTCGATGCATCCCTCACCGTCTCTCTCTGGTCACAACCCCCGGATGTTCTCCTCTGACCCGCTCCCTCCCACCCTGCCCCTCTTCTGTCCGATTATTTGAGCTGTGCATATTCACAAATGCCTGGGCTAACATCTCTGCCTTCTCCATATCTCTCACTGCAACAATCTCCCCACTTTTCAGCACAGGGAGATCCCAATCTCTTCTGACCCCACTCATCCTCTTAATCATCCCCCGTACATCTCCCACAGGAGTGGTCCTGCCTATGTTTCCACAGAACCGGCACCAACACTCCCTCTTAGCTGTCCTAATGATCCTCCTTACTACTGCTTGTGCTTGTTTATACTGAATCAGGTGCTGGTAATTATGGGACCTTTTCAACATTATTTTCTACACTTCACTGCTTCTCTACACTCTTCACTCCACCTGGGGACAGTGTTACTCTTTATCCCCCCCCCCGTACCCATAGGAATCACCTGCCTTGCTCCTTCTCCCCCCTGTCCCCATAGGAATCACCTGCCTTGCTCCTTCTCCCCCCTGTCCCCATAGGAATCACCTGCCTTGCTCCTTCTCCCCCCTGTCCCCATAGGAATCACCTGCCTTCCTCCTTCTCCCCCCTGTCCCCATAGGAATCCCCTGCCTTGCTCCTTCTCCCCCCTGTCCCCATAGGAATCCCCTGCCTTGCTCCTTCTCCCCCCTGTCCCCATATGAATCCCCTGCCTTGCTCCTTCTCCCCCTGTCCCCATAGGAATCCCCTGCCTTGCTCCTTCTCCCCCCTGTCCCCATAGGAATCCCCTGCCTTGCTCCTTCTCCCCCCTGTCCCCATAGGAATCCCCTGCCTTGCTCCTTCTCCCCCCTGTCCCCATAGGAATCACCTGCCTTGCTCCTTCTCCCCCCTGTCCCCATAGGAATCACCTGCCTTCCTCCTTCTCCCCCCTGTCCCCATAGGAATCACCTGCCTTCCAGCCCCTGCTATTGCTCCTCTTATTCCATCATTGACTGTTTCTATATCTGAATTCAGATCTACCTGAGACGGCTCCTGTTCACTCAACTCCTGAAACTGACCCCCTCTCCGCTTTCCCAAATATCCATCTCCTCAATCCATTTCCTGCTGATTCTTCCTCCCTCATAAATCCTACAGTACCACATGATAGGATAGTGATCACTACCCCACTGTAGATTCCTCCAAAACCTCCCAACTACATCTGCCAGCCATTGAACTTGAGATCAAAGTAAGATCCAGAGCAGATTCATTTCCAGTTACTGGGGTCAATCCTGGTTCCCCGGCCGTCATTAAGGCCCACAAGCCCTTTCTCACCCAGTAGTTCCTCCAACCCTTGTCCGTTTACATCAGTCCGTAACCCTCCCCAGAGCGTACCTTGAGCATTAAAACCCTCACACCACATTACCCGTCTCCTATCTTGACCTTCTACATTCCCAAGGGCCAGCAACTCCAGTCTCTTACACGGGTTGTAAAAGTTCACTATTACCATATTCCCCCCCTCCCTCCCAACCACACCTCGACCACTACATACTCCTGTTCCACTCCCTCTCTCACACACCTGTATATGGGATCCCCCTGCTTTATAAAGGTAGCACACCCTCCTCCTCCCCCTGCCACCCTATCTCTACGGACTGCAACATAACCTTGCAATACAAAATCTAGAGTCGTTTTTAGCCATGTCTCCTGGAGCCATATCACATCAGTTTTCCTGGCAGAAACCAGATCCTCAAAGTTTAGTAGCACTGCCATGCTATTCCCATCTGGTGTCATCTGGAGTCGCTTTGCCTCAATAAGGGAGCTTCCCTTAAAGTGATCCTTTATTTCTTGCATTTTAACAATTTCTGGAACTCCTGTAATACCTCCCTTCACCCGCTTCCGTCCAGTTTGATCCGGCTACTATCAACCACACGTTTACATACCTGCTTGAGTTTGAGCGCCTTCTCATACTGTTTAGCATTGAAACACACCACCACCAAAACTTCCGTCACAAAATAACTTTAGCAGACACAACCTCTCCTACTTTACTCTCCAAATCCCTAGCCAAAGTGATCGGACACCCAGCCGTGAGATCCACCTTGATCCTTAAATTTCACCAACACCTTGAACTCCACTTCTCTCAGTACAACGCTGCGACCCGAACCCTCCCTCGTCGCTACTCTCCCCTGACAAGACCTGCAAAGGCTCCTCAGGCTTCCTCTTCTTCTTAACCTTTACTCTTATTACACTGCCACCTTTTCCCACTCCACCACTCCACTCCATCCCATCCTCCTCAACTCCTAACCCCCCTACCTTTCCATCCATCTCTGACCCCCCTACCTTTCCATCCATCTCTGCTCCAGTCACAGCCCAGTGTTGCTCAACCCCCTCCAACGGAATTCCTCACCGTTTCGTTTATCTTTGTTAAAAATCTATTAACTTCTGTCTGTTTGCTAGCACTTAAGCGCTGGTCGTGTCAGTGGCGGTTTTGTCGCAAAACTAAGGCCATTGCCAAAACAAAGACAGTTCTGCCGAGTTGTTCTGCCGAGTTGTTCTGCCGAGTTGTTCAAGGAAGGAAAGAGAGGGAGGCTCCACACCACTCTCTAACTTGAGTATCTTACCTCGTTATTTACAGATTATCTAATTTTGCTCTTTTGTAGCTTTGGCAGCTATGTGTGTGTTTTCTATACCTGTTGGCTCCTCTCCCTGTAGGGTTTACAGACGCTCCCTTGGCTGCAACCCTTCTAATTTAGTGTACCCTGCGCGCACAACCCATGTGGAATTCCTGGTCTCTGGCAGCGTATGGAACTTCCGAGTTCATCTAAGCCTATGCTGCCCTTCAGTCCCTTGACTTTTTGGCCCTGACGGAGACATGGATCACCCCAGAGAACACTGCTACTCCAGCTGCTCTCTCTTCATCTGAATATGTTTTCTCTCATAGTCCGAGAGCATCTGGTCGTCGTGGTGATGCCACAGGGCTGCTAATTTCTCCTAAGTGAAGATTTTATATTTTCTCCCTCTCTCACCTGTCCATCTCCTCATTTGAATTCCATGCTGTCACTGTCACTTGTCAAATCAAGTTGAACATTATTTTCATCTATCGCCCACCAGGTGCCCTTGGAGAGTTCCTTAATGAGCTTGACACCTTGATAAGCTCATTTCCTGGCTCATCGCTCATCATACTTGGTGACTTCAACCTCCTGACGCCTGCCGTGACCAGCCTTTCAAAGCACTTCATGGCTACCGACATGAGTGCTACGGGGCGGTAGTCATTTATGCAGGTTACCTTCGCTTTCTTGGGAACAGTGACTATGGTGGTCTGCTTGAAACATGTAGGTTTTACAGACTCGGTCAGGGAGAGGTTGAAAATGTCAGTGAAGACACTTGCCAGTTGGTCCATGCATGCTTTGAGGACACGTCCTGGTAATCCGTCTGGCCCCGTGGCCTTGTGAATTTTGACCTGTTTAAAGGTCTTGCTCACATCGGCTACGGAGAGCGTGATCACACAGTCGTCCGGAACAGCTGGTGCTCTCATGCATGCTTCAGTGTTGCTTGCCTCGAAGCTAGCAGGTCAACAGGGTAGTAGGTTGGTGGTCTGCTGATATCCCTCTGGTGGTGTGGGGGCTGTGTTTGGCAAAGTGGGTTGGGTTATATCCTGCTTGGTTGGCCCTGTCCAGGGGTATCGTCGGACGGGGCCACAGTGTCTCCCGACCCCCCTGTCTCAGCCTCCAGTATCTATGCTGCAATAGTCTATGTGCCGGGGGGCTAGGGTCAGTCTGTTATATCTGTTGTTATTCTCCTGTCTTATCCAGTGTCCTGTGTGAATTTAGGTATGCTCCCTCTAATTCTCTCTCTCTCCCTCCCCTCCCGGAGGACCTGAGCCCTAGGATCATGCCTCAGGACTACCTGGCCTGATGACTCCTTGCTGTCCCCAGTCCACCTGGACGTGCTGCTGCTCAAGTTTCCACTCTTCTGCCTGCGGCTATGGAACCCTGACCTGTTCGCCGGACGTGCTACCTTGTCCCAGACCTGCTGTTTTTAACTCTCTCTCTCTACCGCACCTGCTATTTCAACCTCTAAATGCCCGGCTATGAAAATCCAAGTGACATTTACTCCTGATGTACTGACCTGTTGCAACCTCTACAACCACTGTGATTATTATTTGACCCTGCTGGTCATCTATGAACGTTTGAACATCTTGTAGAAAAATCTGGCCTTAATGGCCATGTACTGTTATAATCTCCACCCGGCACAGCCAGAAGGGGACTGGCCACCCCTCAGAGTGTCACGACTTCCGCAGAGGCTGCCTCCCCTCCTTGTTCGGGCAGGTTTCGGCGTTCGTCGTCACCGGCTTACTAGCTACTGCCGCTCCCATTCTCATCACTCCACTTGTCATGTCTTGTCAATCACACACACCTGGTGCTCATCCCCTAATTAGTCTGTGTATAAGTGTTCCCTCTGCCCCCTTGTCTTTGTGAGTGATTGTTCTATGTGGGAGGAGAGTAGCTCGGTTGAGATACTCTCTCATTTATTTTGCCAGGGTTGATTTTCCCCCGTGTCATTACATTTATTGTATTTTCTGAGACTGTGTTTGGTCAGGGAGGATTGTTTCCCCTGTACCTGTTTCGATTGCCGTTGTAGGCGCATTGTATGTCTGGAAGGAATAAATCTGCATCGGTTATTTTACTCCTGCGCCTGACTCTGTCCATCATTCACCACAGAATCACTCACCCGCTGATATGGAGTCAGCAGGAGAAGACCGCATGCCTGGAGTCGTGGCAAGGGTCCAGGAGCATTCCACGATGCTGGCCAGCTTGGGGGAAGCGATGGATCAGGTTCTTCAGGTCGTCCAATGCCTGGAGAGGAGAGGACCCGATTTGTCAAGACCAGCTGGCCAATCGGATCCAGCCACCTACACCCCAGCACCCGGAGGGATCCAGATATACCAGCCACCGGCGTTTGATGGGACGGCAGCGCGCTGTAAAGGATTCCTTCTCCAACTGGAGCTGTATTCTCCAGCATCAGGCCGGCGCCATTGGAGTGGGAGAAGGTATCCGTCCTCGTTTCCTGCCACTGTGGAAAAGCCCTGGAGTGGGCCAGCGCGGTGTGGAACAGAAGGACGAGCCTCTTTCGGGCGGTTTTCGATCAGAGGCGGGTGAGCGGCTGGTCCAGCTTAGGCAGGGGACGAGTACCGCACAGGACTACGCGCTGGAGTTCCGGACGCTGGCAGCGGGGTCCAGGTGGTACGAGCGGGCCCTGATCGACCATTTCCGGTGCCCCTGCCGGGATGCCATGCTATCGTTCTCCCAACTGGTGGACATGGCCATCTGGCTGGACAATCTGCTGGCAGCCAGAAGACGTCCTGGTAGGGGTCTGCCCGTTCCCACCCCGGACGACTCGGATCCCGAGCAGATGGAGCTGGGTGGAGCCGCCGGTCGAGGGAGCGGAGGAGGACAGCGACAGTGCCACTCTAGTGGCACGAAGGGACAAAACACCTCACGTCGCAGTCAACGTTATTTTGGGTCTGGAGACGGTAGGCAGGGCACTCACGCATAACCCCAGGTATTGAACACCCACACTGGTTCAGAACCCTTTGCGGCGCACTATACCCTATCTATCTCCTTTCCCGATCACATGGTAGTTCCCCAGTGTAAGGCGCTAGTCGATTCAGGCGCAGCTGGGAACTTTATGGACAGGGCATTTGCACGCCGTATAGGCATTCCATTGGTTCCCCTATCCATTCCACTCCCCATCAGAGCCCTTGATAGTCGACCATTAGGGTCCGGGTTGGTCAAGGAGGTTACTGTACCAGTCACCATGATCACCCAGGAGACTCATTTTGAGCAGATCGCCTTTTTGATTATTGAATCTCCTGCTTACCCTGTAGTATTAGGTATCCCGTGGTTAGCTCTTCACAACCCCAATTTCTCATGGCCGCAGAGGGTTCTTACGGGGTGGTCGCGAGAGTGTCCGGGTAGGTGTCTAGGTGTTTCCGTTGGTGCAACCATGGTGGAAAGTTCAGACGGTACCCCCACTGTGCGCATTCCCCCCGAATACCATGATCTGGCGCTCGTGTTTTCCAAGACGCAGGCGACTAAATTACCACCTCATCGGGAGGGGGATTGCGCGATAAACCTTCGGGTAGACGCTGTATCTCCCAGGAGTCATGTGTATCCCCTGTCGAAGGCTGAAACGGAGGCTATGGAGAAATACGTCACCGAGTCCCTGGGTCCCTCCACTTCACCTGCTTCCTCGAGTTTCTTCTTTGTGAAGAAGAATGATGGCGGTTTACGCCCGTGCATTGATTATCGAACACTGAACAAGGTGATGATACGATTTAGTTATCCTCTTCCCCTCATTCCTTCAGTGATTGAGTTAATGCATGAGGCCCGCTTCTTCACCAAATTAGATCTCAGGAGTGCCTACAACCTGGTGCGTATTCGGGAAGGGGAAGAGTGGAAAACAGCATTCAGCACAACCTCGGGGCATTATGAATACCTTGTAATGCCCTACGGTTTGATGAATCCTCCATCCGTCTTCCAGTCCTTTGGTGATCGGGAGCTGCTGGCTGTTGTCCGAGCTTTGACCGTGTGGAGGAATTGGCTCGAAGGGGCGAAACACCCTTTCCTCGTCTGGACAGACCACCGTAACCTGGAAAACATCCGGGCAGCGAGGAGGCTGAATCCTCGCCAGGCCAGGTGGGCCCTCTTCTTCACCTGGTTTGATTTCACACTATCATACATTCCGGGTACGAAGAACGTCAAGGTAGACGCACTGTCCCGGCTGTATGACACAGAGGAGAGGCCCAGAGACAACACCCCCATACTCTCAGCCTCCTGCATTGTGGCGCCGGTAGTATGGGCGATGGGCGCGGATATAGAGCAGGCGTTACGCACAGAGCCATCTCCACCTCAGTGTCCAGCTGGGCTGCAGTACGTGCCTGCTCTTATCCGTGATCGTCTGATCTACTGGGCGCACACGTCACCCTCCTCTGGTCACCCAGGCATCGGTCGTACAGTGCGCTGCCTGACCGATAAATACTGGTGGCCTACCTTGGCTAAGGACGTGAGGGTGTATGTCTCCTCCTGCTCGGTGTGCGCCCAGAGTAAGGCACTTAGGCACCTCCCAGTGGGTAAGTTACAGCCTTTACCAGTTCCACAATGGCCATGGTCTCAACTATATTGATATTCTTACTGATCTTCCCCTCTCTCAAGGTAACACCACCATCCTGGTCGTTGTGGACCGCTTTTCGAAGTCCTGCCGCATCCTTCCTCTGCCCGGTCTCCCCACGGCCCTACAAACTGCGGAGGCCCTGTTTACTCACGTCTTTCGGCACTACGGCGTACCAGAGGACATAGTGTCTGACCGGGGTCCCCAGTTCACATCCAAGGTCTGGAAGGCGTTCATGGAACTTCTGGGGGTCTCGGTCAGCCAGCTGGTACAAATACAAACAGACCCCACAGAGCCCCAGGACAGCAACACAATTAGACCCAACCAAACCATGAGGAAAACAGAAAGATAATTACTGGATACATTGGAAAGCTATTTGATCCTAAATAGACAGTACAAAGTGGCAGAATACCTGATCACTGACTGACCCAAAAATTAAGGAAAGCTTTGACTATGTACAGACTGTGAGCATTGCTATCGAGAGAGGCTGCAATCGGCAGAACTGGCTCTGAAGAGAAGACAGGCTATCTGCCCACTGCCCACAAAATGAGGTGGAAACTGAGCTACACTTCCTAACCTCCTGCACTTCCTAACCTCTCTCTCTTTCACTCCCTCTCCCCTCCCGCCATCTCTCTCTTCCTCTAGACTCTGGGAAGATGGTCATTTAGCTGGCCAGTGAGACTGAGTGTGAGTGGGTGTGTTATTGGAGAGACCTTGGTTAGGTATCCGTCCCGAATAATACCCCATAATGCACTTAGTTTAACCAAATCAAATCAAATTGTATTCGCCACGTGCGCCGAATACAACAGGTGTAGACATTACCGTGAAATGCTTACTTACAGCCCTTAACCAACAGTGCATTTATTTTGTAATAAAAAAGTAAAATAAAACAACAACAACAAAAAAGTGTTGAGAAAAAAAGAGCAGAAGTAAAATAAAATAACAGTAGGGAGGCTATATATACAGGGGGGGTACCGGTGCAGAGTCAATGTGCAGGGGCACCGGCTAGTTGAGTTAGTTGAGGTAATATGTACATGTGGGTAGAATTAAAGTGACTAGGGTCTGGAGGGTAATGGCTGGAGGTCTGGGTTTATGGGGATGGGGAACTGTGGGGGTGGTAGGGGGGTAGTGGTGGAGGTCTGGGTATATGGGTTAGGGTGGGGGTGGTAGGGGGGGTAGTGGTGGAGGTCTGGGGATGGGTTAGGGTGGGGGTGGTAGGGGGGTAGTGGTGGAGGTCTGGGTATATGGGGATGGGTTAGGGTGGGGGTGGTAGGGGGGTAGTGGTGGAGGTCTGGGGATGGGTTAGGGTGGGGGTGGTAGGGGGGTAGTGGTGGAGGTCTGGGGATGGGTTAGGGTGGGGGTGGTAGGGGGGTAGTGGTGGAGGTCTGGGGATGGGTTAGGGTGGGGGTGGTAGGGGGGGTAGTGGTGGAGGTCTGGGTATATGGGGATGGGTTAGGGTGGGGGTGGTAGGGGGGTAGTGGTGGAGGTCTGGGGATGGGTTAGGGTGGGGGTGGTAGGGGGGGTAGTGGTGGAGGTCTGGGGATGGGTTAGGGTGGGGGTGGTAGGGGGGTAGTGGTGGAGGTCTGGGGATGGGTTAGGGTGGGGGTGGTAGGGGGGTAGTGGTGGAGGTCTGGGTATATGGGTTAGGGTGGGGGTGGTAGGGGGGTAGTGGTGGAGGTCTGGGTATATGGGTTAGGGTGGGGGTGGTAGGGGGGGTAGTGGTGGAGGTCTGGGTATATGGGTTAGGGTGGGGGTGGTAGGGGGGTAGTGGTGGAGGTCTGGCTATATGGGTTAGGGTGGGGGTGGTAGGGGGGTAGTGGTGGAGGTCTGGGTATATGGGTTAGGGTGGGGGTGGTAGGGGGGGTAGTGGTGGAGGTCTGGGGATGGGTTAGGGTGGGGGTGGTAGGGGGGTAGTGGTGGAGGTCTGGCTATATGGGTTAGGGTGGGGGTGGTAGGGGGGTAGTGGTGGAGGTCTGGGTATATGGGTTAGGGTGGGGGTGGTAGGGGGGTAGTGGTGGAGGTCTGGGTATATGGGTTAGGGTGGGGGTGGTAGGGGGGGTAGTGGTGGAGGTCTGGGTATATGGGGATGGGTTAGGGTGGGGGTGGTAGGGGGGTAGTGGTGGAGGTCTGGGGATGGGTTAGGGTGGGGTTGGTAGGGGGGTAGTGGTGGAGGTCTGGGTATATGGGTTAGGGTGGGGGTGGTAGGGGGGTAGTGGTGGAGGTCTGGGGATGGGTTAGGGTGGGGGTGGTAGGGGGGTAGTGGTGGAGGTCTGGGTATATGGGTTAGGGTGGGGGTGGTAGGGGGGTAGTGGTGGAGGTCTGGGGATGGGTTAGGGTGGGGGTGGTAGGGGGGGTAGTGGTGGAGGAACTGTGGGGGTGGTAGGGGGGTAGTGGTGGAGGTCTGGGGATGGGTTAGGGTGGGGGTGGTAGGGGGGGTAGTGGTGGAGGAACTGTGGGGGTATAGGCTAGGAATGGGGGGATGTTGATCAAGGGCATAGACTAGGGGGCGAAGGATTCAATCCGTTGAATCTGGGTTATGTGGAACAGGTTGCAGTCGACAGGAGTAACAGCTGGGACCGTATGTACTCACTGTACAGGAAGTTGCTTTGGTGAAGCTCTATGTGCCCTTCCTTTCTGTGTCTATCTAAACTGTCTGAAAAATACACAAATTATATTTCAAAAAAGTGTATTCTGAATGGAATACAAGTTTACTGATATACTACATTCTAACCATCTTGTCCAAGACTGAGGCCATGTCTCAAATGACACCCTATTCCCTACACAGTGCACTACCCTATGGGCCCTGTGCAAAAGTAGTGCACTAAATAGGGAATAGTGTGTATTTTGGTGCATAGACTGAAGGTTGTTCAAGGGTCTCACTGCAATAAGATCTCATAGTTTCACTTTGAAATTCGACACATTATGGATGAACGTCTATTTTCTGATGCATTAATTCCGTGTGGTTACAGGGTTATTTCCGCATGGACACAAGGTTTAAACAGAAACAACTCAAAAGGTTAAGTATAAGTATTAATTCAGTGTGGTTAAGGTTAGGGCTTTGGTTTTGGTGGAAGGCTTAAAACAAAATAATTAAAAACAACACGATGTTTCCATTGTGTCATCAGTTATTCTCCCAGCATGCTTTGGTCTGAGCAGTGCACTACACCTCTGAGCATCATGAGTTTAGGCTGGGCAATAGTTTAACATTTTTGGGGTGAGCGCCGAGGAAGGCATATCGTCGTTCTTAGGACCTTTTCAAATGTCCGAAATCGAAGTACATTTCCAGTGATCAGCCTGCTCACAGAGAGGTTCGGGGTAAATTGGTTACCTCCTGTTTCACACAGAGATGTGAGTGACTCGCCATTATGTGTGTGTGTGTGTGAGAGAGAGAGAGAGAGAGAGAGAGAGAGAGACAGATTTCTGCAAAAATACCCTCTGTGTACAACGTAAAACACCAAATAATGCATGCAGAGCAGAATTAGGCCGATACCAGCTAATTATCAAAATCCATAAAAGAGCCGTTAAATTCTAAAACCACCTAAAAGGAAGTGATTCCCAAACTTTCCATTGCAAAGCCATCACCTACAGAGAGATGAACCTGGAGAAGAGTCCCCTAAGCAAGCTGGTCCTGGGGCTCTGTTCACAAACACAAACAGACCCCACAGAGCCCCAGGACAGCAACACAATTAGACCCAACCAAATCATGAGAAAACAAAAAGATAATTACTTGACACATTGGAAAGAATGTACAAAAAAACAGAGCAAACTAGAATGCTTTTTGGCCCTAAACAGAGAGTACACAGTGGCAGAATACCTGACCACTGTGACTGACCCAAACTTAAGGAAAGCTTTGACTATGTACAGACTCAGTGAGCATAGCCTTGCTATTGAGAAAGGCCGCCGTAGGCAGACCTGGCTCTCAAGAGAAG
>NW_028165824.1:67500-70000 GCF_964263955.1 Coregonus lavaretus
GTACAAACTATCTAAAACACACACACACACACACGCACATACACACACACACACACACACACACACACACACACACACACACACACACACACACACACACACACACACACACACACACACACATGCGCATGCGTGCGCGCACTTGCGGGGCACACGCACACACACACACACACACACACACACACACACACACACACAGTTAAGTTACAGACATGCTTCCCAGAAGCACTGAAATGGGTAAATGTCCTAGACATTGTATAACAGCATAACAAAAGCAACGATTATACAACAATGATGACATCATAATATTAAAATAACAAATAATAACAATACATTAGATAATATAATGAACACAGACAATATGGATGATATTAATAATACTATGAATAATAATGATAGTAGTTTAAAAGGACAGTGATGCTGATGCTGAGAGCAGGGATGAAGCCGTAGGAACCAGAGCTGTCTTCAAGTTCAATCTAGATTGTTCCATATCCCTGGTTCTAAATTCTAGATTGTTCCATATCCCTGGTTCTAAATTCTAGATTGTTCCATATCCCTGGTTCTAAATTAGAGATCATTCATATCCCTGGTTCTAAATTCTAGATTGTTCCATATCCCTGGTTCTAAATTCTAGATTGTTCCATATCCCTGGTTCTAAATTAGAGATCATTCATATCCCTGGTTCTAAATTCTAGATTGTTCCATATCCCTGGTTCTAAATTATAGATCATTCATATCCCTGGTTCTAAATTCTAGATTGTTCCATATCCCTGGTTTTAAAATTATAGATCATTCATATCCCTGGTTCTAAATTCTAGATTGTTCCATATTCCTGGTTCTAAATTCTAAATCGTTCATATCCCTTGTTCTAAGTTCTAGATTGTTCCATATCCCTGGTTCTAAGTTCTAGATTTTTCAGTGTCCCTGGTTCCAAGTTTTAGATTGGACCGGCGGGCCGTATGTATGACACCCCTGTTCTAGATTGTTCAGGTTCCAAGCTCTAGATTGTTCAGTGTCCCTAGTTCCAAGTTCTAGACTGTTCAATATCCCTGGTTCCAAGTTTTAGATTGTTCAGTGTCCCTGGTTCCAAGTTCTAGATTGTTCGGTGTCCCTGGTTCAAAGTTCTAGATCATTCCGTATTCCATGTTCCAACTTCTGGATCGTTCCGTGTCCCTGATTCTGAGTTCTTAATCGCCGTTGTTCCCTGGTCACAGGCTCCAGAGAGCTTTTGCCTGGCTCTCTCCATTCCCTGGTTCTGTGGTTTCAGAACCCAGAAACATGGTTCCTAGTTCTATGTCCACCTAGTCCTCCCCTATACTTCCTCTGTTCCCTGGTTCTAGTTCCATGGATCTAGCCCTTTTGTTCCAGGGTTCTAGAACAATGGATCTATCACTCTTTTTTCTGGGTGAATGGATCTAGCCATTTGTTGTTGGCTCTAGGTGAATGGTTCTAGCCCACCTTGTTCTTGGTTCTAGAACCATGAATCTAGGGCCATGCTTCCAAGGTTCTAGGTCCCTGGTTCTAGTTCCATGGATCTAGCCCTATTGTTCCAGATACTAGGTCCATTGTTCTAGCCCTCCTGTTCTCCTGGATTTTACAGTGACGTCTCTCTGGTCCTCTGGTCCGTGGGGCCATGCTCCCTGGTGGTGTAGCCCAGCCTCAGGCCCTATTCCTGGGGTTCAGATCTTGGTCTCAGGGCCTGGGGGGTCTGGAGGGAGAAAGGAGGAACGGATCCTCTGTGCCTCAGAGACACACAGGTGACCGAAAGCCTTGTTGTACCACTCTGGAGACCTGCCCCTGGACACAGCAACAACATGGGTTACAACACCTTGTAGTGGTTTGTGGTAGTGGTTGGTGGTAGTGGTTGGTGGTAGTGGTTGGTGGTTGGTGGTTGGGGTTGGTGGCAGTGGTTGGTGGTTGGTGTTAGTGGTTGGTGTTAGTGGTTGGTGGTTGGTGGTAGTGGTTGGTGGTAATGGTTGGGTGATTGGTGGAAGTGGTTGTGGTAGTGTTTGGTGGTTGGTGGTAGTGGTTGGTGGTAGTGGTTGGTGGTAGTGGTTGGTGGTTGGTGGTTGGTGGTAGTTGTTGGTGGTAGTGGTTGTTAGTAGTGGTTGGTGGTAGTGGTTGGTGGTAGTGGTTGGTGGTTGGTGGTAGTGATTGGTGGTGGTGGTTGGTAGTAGTGGTTGGTGGTAGGTGGTAGTGATTGGTGGTAGTGGTTGGTGGTAGTGGTTGGTGGTTGGTGGTAGTTGTTGGTGGTAGTGGTTGTTAGTAGTGGTTGGTGGTAGTGGTTGGTGGTAGTGGTTGGTGGTTGGTGGTAGTGAATGGTGGTGGTGGTTGGTAGTAGTGGTTGGTGGTAGTGATTGGTGGTAGTGGTTGGTGGTAGTGGTTGGTGGTTGGTGGTAGTGGTTGGTGGTTGGTGGTAGTGGTTGGTGGTAATGGTTGGTGATTGGTGGCAGTGATTGGTGGTAGTGGTTGGTGGTAGTGGTTGGTGGTTGGTGGTAGT
>NW_028165823.1:0-6769 GCF_964263955.1 Coregonus lavaretus
TTCGTCTGCCATTATCAATTCTGCCTGTGCATTTAGCCACGTTGTTAGGCATGAGTATTTCACTGAGGGTTCAGAGAGGAGAAAGCCACAAACAGCTATCATTACCATCAACCCTACCACCCGTACCACTACTATTTGGAATAACATGTCTCTCTCTCTCTCTCTCTCTCTCTCTCTCTCTCTCTCTTCTCTCTCTCTCTCTGTCTCTCTCTCTCTCTCTCTCTCTCTCTCTCTCTCTCTCTCTCTCTCTCTCTCTCTCTCTCTCTCCTTCCTTCCTTCCTTCCTTCCTTCCTTCCTTCCTTCTCCCAAAGCATTAGATATGAGTATTTCACTGAGGAGAGGAGAGAGCCACAAACACAGGCTGCTCTCCATCTCTCTCCTTCTTCTCCTCCCAATGCATTAGGGGTACTACTGCAGGTTGGCTCAGTGCCAGGGAATGCCAAGCAGAGCAACAGTGCCCTCTTCAGGTGATGTACCTCCACCCTTTCATCTATCACCACACCTCCTTCCTCTCTCTCTCTCTCTCTCTCTCTCTCTCTCTCTCTCTCTCTCTCTCTCTCTCCCTCTCTCTCTCTCTCTCTCTCTCTCTCTCTCCTCTCTCTCCTCTCTCTCTCTCTCTCTCTCTCTCTCTCTCTCTCTCTCTCTGTCTCTCTCTCTGTCTCTCTCTTGCTCTCTCTCTCTCTCTCTCTCTCTCTCTCTCTCTGTCTCTCTCTCTCTCTCTTCTCTAAATATCTCCACCTCTCTCTCTCTCTCTGTCTCTCTCTCTCTCTCTCTCTCTCTCTCTCTCTCTCTCTCTCTCTCTCTCTCTCTCTCTCTCTCTCTCTCTCTCTCTCCCCCCTTCTCTCCTCCCCTTCCTACTACACCAGGGAAGAGCATGTTGTGTTGGGGGTTTATTAGCAGGACAAATTAATAATGCTTTGATAAAAACACATCATGGATTAGGTTGGAATCTGAGTCCTCATTATTGAATAATCCTTTTTCAATTGGATGTGTATCAGGTTCCGTAATGGCCGCACGCACACACACACACACACACACACGCACACACACACACACACACACACACACACACACACACACGCACACACACACACACACACACACACGCACACACACACACGCGCACACACACACAGTTAGCTGGCTAGGATAGGACAGTGATTCACCGTAGAGAGAGGAGGAGAATAATGGTCGGTTTAAGCTCTGATGATTGGGTTGTTTCCTCTACTGATATTACTCAACAATTAAGTATCAATTATTAGTTTAGTATATTATATAATAGTAGTTCATTACTACTACGGTTCTAACTCTCACTTCAAGTAGCAAGCAGGTTCGAGGGTACTGTGTGTCGTTGTAGTAATAATATTATACACATATAGAGATCTACAAATAACGTCTACGCACACATTTCATATAGAACGTCATGAGGGGAACGGGGAATGTCAACGTATTTGGTTTTTTTTTTAGACACAAGATAAATGATATAGTGATGATTGTCAGAAGCTGGAAGCATCGTGTTGTCAAGGAGACTCAGTAAAGATAACACAAGAGTGGTTTCACTTCTCCTATTGGAGGTTGTGGTACAAGATTGTTTCTCCTATTGGAGGTTGTGGTACAAGATTGTTTCTCCTATTGGAGGTTGTGGTACAAGATTGTTTCTCCTATTGGAGGTTGTGGTACAAGATTGTTTCCATAATATAATCACAATGGTGAGCTGGTGAGCTGAGTAGACAGGCGAGAAAAAAATGTTTCTTTCACAAAAAATGTTTTCGAAAGGCATTATTTTGTATCTTTGCACCATAATCAACATCAACCATCTAGGCAGCACCCCAAATGGCACACTGTCCCCCTTTATAGCGCACTACTTTTGACCGGAGCCCCCCTATGGACCCTGGTCAAACGTAGTGCACTATAAAGGGAACAAGGGGCCATTTGACGCACGGCCACCATTTATCTCATTCAACCTCTGAGACCCCATTAAAGGTCATGTGTCTGTAGAATCTGACCAGGCTTTAGGCGGTTGTCCGCCCTGGAACATGTTTGATTGAAATATCCTTTTAAATAACTTTTTAAAAAACAGGGAATATAATAAACAGCAAGAGTCTGTAGGTAGGAGATTCAAAGGGGGGGGATGATCCATGTGATTTTGTTTCAGTCCATAGCTAACCACATGTCATACGTGAATTCATGAAATTCAAAATTTTTTTTTTTTGGTTTTTAAAAGGTACAGTGGGAATTATAGTGGGACTTATAGTGGGACTTATAGTGGAGGTACTTCCCCCCCTTTCTTTCTCACTGGTGTTTACGTGTATACGTTAAGACCACGTCAGCTATAGTGTGTACAATATAGTAGGATCTCAACACTGTTGGACCGGGCAGTTATAAGCAGTACTTATAGACCAGTAAAAGTTATCTTTTACCTGTCTGGATGGGTGTATGGGTCCCTTAGTCTTGAATCCTCCCTGGGAACTGCACTCCGAGGCACTGAAGTGGTCTGAGCTAGTGGAGGATCTCTTGGAGAGAGTATCACAGCCCCCTACGAAGGTGTTGTCCAACGGGAGCTCCTGAATCACGTGGTGCTTCTTCGCGGAGACCGGCGTGTCCGCTTTGAGGTGGAACGCGGACTGCGGAGAAGCGGACTTGTAGTGCCGGGCCAGGTCCGGACTGGAGGGCTTGAAGGTGGTGGTGGGAGGAGCAGCGTTCCAGTCAAAGCGGCCCATGCCCTGCTCCTCTAGCTCGGCGGGCAGGCTGATGGTGCCGTTGATGGGCTCGTGAGCCTGGTCGTCGTCCGGCTTGTTCTCCTCGATGGTGACAAAGTTCAGGAGGGAGCTTTTGGGCGACTTTCTTTTCTTACGCTTCTTCTTCTTGTTCTGCTTGTTCTCCTGGTTGGGAGACATCCACTCGGCGCCCTGCTTCTTTCTCTGGGCCGCCTTAAACCGCGAGGTGTGGCGGCAGCGCACCAGGACCGTCACGAAGATCACCACAATCACCACCATCGCCCCGGCTACGATGGCGATCATGATGGTAAGATAGTCTCCGCTCTGGTAGGTCTCGCTGCTCTCCCCGATGTTCCTGTCCAGGGGGGTCTCCATGGTGCGGCGGATGAGGTCGTAGATAAACGTGGCATTGCCGACCGTGTCGTTCACGTAGAGGAACACCAGCACAAGGGTGTGCAGGGACTTGGGGTAGCCCAGGTCGCTAATGTTCACGACCAGCCGGTGGAGGCCGATGTCGGAGATAGCAGGCTTCTCCTCCAGGGTGATATTTCCTGTCACAGGGTCGATCCGGAACAGACCTTTGTTGTTGCCGCTCACGATGGTGTACTTGAGCTCTGCGTTCATCCCTGTGTCACCGTCCACAGCGAAGACCTCAGCCACCACCGACCCAGGGATGGACGAGAGCGGGACCAGTTTGAAGGAGGTGTTGGAGGGGGGGTAGATGACGATGGGGATGTTGTCGTTTACGTCGATGACATTGATTGTCACCTTGGCGGCCGAGGAACTTGGCGGCCGCCCGCTATCCACCGCCCGGACGTCAAAGGTGTAGGAGCTCTGATGTTCCCGGTCGAAGGACACGTTGGACTTTATAACTCCAGAGTACGGGTCCAGGATAAAGTTCTCGTTGTCGCTGAGTATTGACAGAGTGACGGCTGCATTTTCCCCGGCGTCTGAGTCCGTGACGGTTATCACCCCCACCGTGCTGTACTTGGGCAGGTTCTCTGACACAAAGAACTGGAAGTGGTTGTGGGTGAACTTGGGGCTGTTGTCGTTCTCGTCGAGGACTGTCACGATGACTGCCGCCTGGCTCTGGAGCGGAGGAGTCCCGTTGTCCCGGGCCGTTACCGTGAAGAGGAACCGATCTTGGTCCTCACGATCGAACACCCGGGAGGCCGTGAGGACACCGGTTTTACGGTCCAGGTCGAAGAACGAGGCGTTAGGGCCCAGCTGGTAGACGATCTCCGCGTTTTTTCCGCTGTCCTCGTCGGTGGCGCTGAGCATCGTGAGGAAGAGATCACGTTTGTTGTTCTCCATGACGGCCAGCTCGATGACGGGCTGGCTGAAGATCGGCGGGTTGTCATTTTCGTCCTCCAGCCTCACCCTCACCAACGCTGTCTGGTTCAAGCTCGGCTTGCCCGAGTCAGAGGCTATGATTTTGAAGTTGTACTCTTTGGTCCCCTCGAAGTCGAGCAGCGCCGATGTCTCCAGTAGGTACTGGTTGTCGTACACCGCTTTGAGGTGAAAGGGGACGTCCTTCTCAATGAAACAGATGACTTTGCCATTGACATCCGTGTCCTTGTCCGACACAGTGATCAGAGCTATCTTGGTGTTGATTGGGTCTTTCTCTGAGAGGAACACAGTGCCGTTGATGGGACTGATGATATATCTCAGATCAATGTTCGGTGGATTGTCGTTCACGTCGGTCACGTTAATAGTTATGGTAGCTCTGGCAGGGCTGGAGCTGCCGTCGCTCGCTAACACAGATAACTTGTGTACGGCCGTCTCCTCTCTGTCGAGGGGCCGCTGTACGGTTATAAGGCCAGTGGTGCCGTTCAAAGCAAACAGTCTCTTTGTAGCTGGGGACACCTGCGTCCCCAACATGAATTTGATTTCTGCATTCGCCCCGACGTCTGCGTCCGTAGCCTGCAGCCGGACCACGGACGTCCCTATAGGCGAGTTCTCCGGTATGTGGACCTCGATCTGGCTCTCCTTGAACACCGGTTTGTTATCGTTAACGTCCGTGACGGTGACTTGGAGGATGGCGGTGCTGGATTTCTGCGGCGTGCCGCCGTCCTCCACCTTGACCTTCATGACGTACGTGTCCTTCTGCTCCCTGTCCAGGTTCTGCTGAACGATGAGCTGCGGCCACTTCTCCCCCTCCGGCGTCTCCACGATGTCCAACCCGAAGGCGCTTTGCCCGTTCACCAGCTGGTACCTGTGTACGCTGTTGGGGCCGGTGTCGGGGTCGGTGGCGGAAGGGATGGCGAAACGGCTGTTGATCAGCGTGTTCTCCGGGATGGAGATGTTGATGACGGGAGACGGGAACATGGGAGCGTTGTCGTTGGTGTCCTTGACCACGATCTTAATCTTGATCAGTCTGAAGTAGTCGTTGGGTAAAATCACCACCTCGATCTCGAAGGAGCACTCGCTCTCCTCGAACGAGGGGCCGGGACAGAGCCTCTCCCTGTCAATGCGGTTAGAGGTTGTAAATATCTCTCCCGTGCTGCTCTGCACCCTGAGCAGAGGGTTGTCCCCAGCTTTAGACACCAGCCTGTAGACCAGGTTAGCGCTGGCTCCGGTAGCGGCGTTCGTATGGGAGATGTTCAGGTCCTTTGGTATGTTTCCAATGAGAACGTTCTCCTGCAGCTCCTCTCTGATGGGGTAGATCAGCTCCTGGGCTATAGAAGGGTCTATCCAAAAGCAGGCAACAAGCGCGGCCAACAGGTAACAGTCTGTTAGATCCATGGTAACAACGGTTCCTGTAGTTACGGTGTTCAAACCCTGCCTTCTGGAATTCAAAACGCTTCTTCTTCTTCCAATGCAATGTTGAATGTCAAAGTGAGGGATTGGTGAATTCTTGCATTTGAAGAAGGGTAGTTTTCCACACACGGACAACCCTATGAATAGATAACAGTTGCATTAGAATTATTTCAGTAAAAGCCACAGATCAGGGGTGCTCACACTTTTGGGCTTGGTGCTTAGATAGATTGCACGAAATCAAATTTAAATATCCACCACAATATCACTCCAAAAATAATCCTATATTTTTATCAGAATACTACAGCAAATGTGATAATGTGCTACAAAATAAAACAATGGCAACCTATTCTCACACACATGGGATCGCAGTGTCCTTGATTAATGAATTAAAAGTAACCTAACTTCAAAGTATGTAATTGTTCTAAACTACCATTACCCTCTCCTTTCGTCTTTGGCTCCTCGACACTTATTTCCGTTACATCCAGAAGCCCTTAGGATAATATACTACTGCAGCAAGCATTCAAGCAGCCATTCGAGTCTGTGACTTAGCCCTTACACATTATACCCATAACGACTCCTCAACGCGTCTATAAAGCGCTTCACCGTTGTAACTTTCTGAGAGCTACAGGCAGCCGAGATCCCATTACGCTTTAAATTATTGTGATTAATAGGATATAGGATGGAATAAAAAAAATACCCTGTGTTTGATTTTCAAAGGATTTATTTAACCATTATTTAACCGATGTAAATAGGCAGCAACAATAAATATAATTTAAAATGTTTAGGATAATAGTGCGTTCTTACCGTTATCCAAAAGAAAAATCCCTTTAGTGCATGCGATAATAGGAATGCGTTTTCTTCTGATGCCCAAAATTGCGGTTGTGCACAGTAGCCTCCTCTCCTATTCGATACAAATCCTATTCAGAGTTAGAATATCTGTTTTTTACTCCGGTGGTAAGATATCATTATTGATCGAAGCCGTTAGATTTCTGCAAGTCCGTGTCTGTGAAGCGCAATGATTTTTGGGGGGGTTTCTATATAACGGCAGTTGACTGTGAGAAGAAGAAAAAGCAGCGCTGGCGGGGACAGCCACAAAATGAATAATACTTCTAAACGTTTCACAGTTCGTTTTTTGGCATTGAACTTTACATGAAAAAAAAAAGCGTTGATGCTCCGTTCAGTCTTTCGGTATTATGTCGACTGCGGTTGTCGCAGATGATTCTCGTCTCCCGCAAACAAAATCAACTGATCAGTGGCGGACCGTGAAGTCATTCCGCATCGCCGGTAGCTCC
>NW_028165822.1:0-7161 GCF_964263955.1 Coregonus lavaretus
CCACCCTTTCCTTGTCATTGTTGTCTTCAAGGGAAGTGGGACTCGTATAAAGCAGATGAGTCTTACCCTTTCCCTTCTTCCTCCTGCTCTTAAAATCAGGGTTGTATTGGAGAGATGTGTGTGTGTGTGTGTGTGTGTGTGTGTGTGTGTGTGTGTGTGTGTGCATGCGTACCAACATGAGGGTTTACCGTCATAAGGGATAGCATCGAGCGGAGATTCTATTTCTGTTTATGGTGTGTGTGGTTTATCTCTCCATCATTCTCCCTATCATTATATAATTGCAAAGTGCTTTGCCCCCACTAATCCAGGGTCTATTTCAAGAGATTTCATTCAGTCAATGAATACAATCCCTGTGGTCCTCCCAGGCAGCAGCTGATCAGTTCACTGGACTGACTGACTGGGATGATGATGATGATGATGATGATGATGATAACTAGTGGAGTTAGTAACTAGCACTGTAATCCCCTGATCCTTTGGGCCTACAATCCCTGGGGATGATGGCCCAAGGTCATGTGGTCATTCATGTATTCATTTGTTGGTTAGTTCGTTTTTTTGTCCGTTCATTCATTCATTTTTTTTTTCAGTCATTCATTCAGTCAGTCATTCACTCACTCACGCATACATTTATTCACCCTCTCCTTCTCTATCTCCTAAAGCTGTCACCTCTGTGTAATAGTCCTATCACTGTCGTTGGCCCCAGCCTTGTTATCCAGCTGCATGATTGGCACCAGTCCTGTCCAAATGGGATTTATGATCATTTATTAACCCACAGTTATGGACAGACATTCATTAAAGAGGAATTTCAGCTGTATATTTATATACATTTACATTTTAGTCATTTAGCAGACGCTCTTATCCAGAGCGACTTACAGTTAGTGAGTGCATATATTTTCATACTGAAGAATACCATTTTCTTGTTTGCTTATGGCCTCATACAGCTCGTTCAGTGCGGTCTTAGTGCCATATAAACTAAATAAGTACACCAACACTGAACCCAACCCCCTTAACATTCAATAACACTACTGAACTAATAATGTAAAAGAATCCCAGTCAATTAATTTTAATAAGAACACAGTGAGAGTTGAGTCTGTTTAGATAGCAGTCCCAAATGACACCCTATTCCCTATAAAGTGCACTTATTTTGACCAGAGCCATATTAGCCTTGGTCAAAAGTAGTGGGAACAGGATGTAATTTGTGATGCAGGCCAGGTCTCGTCTACTCTTAATGGCTGTAGTCTAACTGGGTGAACACTGGACTGTAATTGATGTGTTAATGATGACAGTGTGTCACACTGTGTTTCTCTGCTCCTTATTACCAATCTAAATTACTATTACATTTGCTAAGCCAATTACACCACCTCTCTGTAACAGGTAGTTAGAGTGGATTAAAGCCTAGTGTTTCGGTGGAACCCTGCGACACAAAGTGCCGAGGAGATCGGCTTATGTGTGTCTGTGTCCTGTGTCCTGTATCTGTCGGCTATTGCATTAGGACCAAAATATTTCAAATACACTTAGGCTGCATCCCAAATGGCAAACTATTCCCTATATACTGCACTACTACTTTATAGAGCCCTATGGGCATAACGTAGAAAATAGGCTGCCATTTGGGACACAGCCTGAGAGTACAGTGCTGTGTAGACACCACCCCACCCCACCTTCTAGCTCTGACTCTACTGATAGCTACGTTATTGAGGAAAATGTACTTTCTATGCCTGTGGTATGTGGTTGTCCCACCTAGCTATCTTAAGATGAATGCACTAACTGTAAGTCGCTCTGGATAAGAGCGTCTGCTAAATTACTGAAATGTAAAATGTAAAATGTAGTATTTTGATTGCTTTTGTTTGTTTATTTGTTTGTTTGTTTAGTAATATTGTTGATGTTGTTTTCATTCAGGTCCACCAGATAAGGTACCCCAGCCGACCAAGCCTTTACCGACAGCCCCCCCACACCGCTCACAACCCCCCTCGGACCCCCGCAAGCCTGACAGGCAGACGCGACCCCCCAGGATACCTACGGGGGACAAGCCCAGCCAGCCCAACGCCAAGCCTAACATCTGTGATGGGGGCTTCAACACCCTGGCCATTCTGAGACGAGAGATGTTCGTGTTCAAGGTAGGAAGTCACTGTGTTTATGTTTCATACTGATTTAACCATCCACTACTTAAATTCAATTACATTCAAAATAACTCCCTGAGTGGCAATTACCTTTGGGCATGTGAGAGTTTGCAACAGAAAAACAACATCATGACGGCATACAACAAACATACCACGAATGACCAACACAGCAACTTAACAGCAAGATAGCACAACATCAACATGTTATGTGCTTGGGTGTGTGTGCATGCATACTTGTGTGTGTGTATCCAGCTCAAAGGACCAGAGCCCGGTTGCATAAAACACCTTCAGTTAATTTTCCCTTTATATTTTCCCTTAAAGTTTCCTTAACTTTAAGGCAGTTGCACAAAACATTTTAAGGTGCATTTCCCGCTGAAATTAAGTCAAACATGTAAGCGTGCCCATGAGGTCCCTTAACTGCTTCATTCAGTATGGATATCAATTTAAACAGCATTTGTGGAGGTGAATGTTGCTTTCATCTGTTCTGGTTACAAAAGGAAAACATCAACCAACTAGCTACTTAGCTAAACAATGGAAGGTGCACAAAGCTAGCTGGCTAGCTAGCTATAGCTACTCTGTAAGCTAGCTTGACGTACTAGAAAGTAATATCATGTAAGTTGAGAAAAAAGTAACTACAAGAAACGTGGTTTATTATCTTCTGAAGCAATTTGGTTATCCTGTCTTGATTGTAGAAGCTATATTATGCTATCTCACAAAATGAAAGCGACCTTTTTGACAAGATGTTTAGTCAGGCCGTCTCCGTGGTAACCAGATACTCTTTCTGCCATACATGCCTTCAAACTACCGTAAAACCCCTTAAGTATGCCCTTACCTAAGGAAATATTTGAGGGGCTCTATGCAATGCCCTTAAACAATTCCCTTACGTAAGGTAAAATTATTCCTTAAGGTAAACCCTTAAGGGAAACACTTAAGATGTTTTATGCAACCAGGCCCAGGACCTGAGCATTGTTTTTCACTATGTGTGTGTCGGTGGATCAGCCGCACACTAGGCTCCACTCTCAGTAAAAAGGGTACTTTTAGGGTACAGTATTGTTCCCGGGGGTACAAAAACATAAAAATACACATAATATACCTTCAAAGGTACACATATCTCACCTGGTACCTTTTAGGGTACATATGCGGATAATCTAGTATAATGGTATATTTCTGTACCCAATATTTTGAATATAAAGCTACAATCATCACACACTCTCAAAAACCACTCCCATTATTATGATATTTCCCAGCATGCTCTATTGCAGGTAGATAAAAAAAAATAAAAAAATGTTTCAATATGTGTGTTTTTGCATGCGCATTAATTGATTGATTGATTGATCTTATGCTACACAAAGATAAATTACATACATAACAAAACTAATCTGTTAATAGTTGGACTTATTGCACCCGTTATTGAGATGGTTATTCCCGTTTAGATGGTTTAGGCCCTGTGTAGCTCAGTTGGTAGAGCATGGCGCTTGCAACGCCAGGGTTGTGGGTTCAATTCCCACGGGGGGCCAGTATGAATTATTTTTTTATTTTTTTAATGTATGCACTCACTAACTGTAAGTTGCTCTGGATAAGAGCGTCTGCTAAATGACTAAAACATTTTATGTAGTCTCATTTATCAATTTTCCCTACCTTGGCAGTCATTCTAAATGCAGGTTACAGGTGATTAAAAGTTATCATTGTTTTATATCCTAACTCTGGCTGGATTCCAATAAGAATTACATATCACTTTGCAAGCAGCATAATGTGACTTGCCCGATGTGGCCAGCAAACCAGGAGTTTCAGACCACTGTGTTGGGATAAAAGCAGGCTGTCAAAATATGGTTTTATAATATATGTAATGTATTGTCATAAATAGTTTAATTTCAATGATAAAATATTCACTTAGCACTCACTTGGTGAAGGCTTCAGGACTGAAAGCCATTGAATGCAACCATGTTTCTGTCACTATCAAATACAGTCATGGGTTATGGGTGTTATTGGTAACTCTAAAATTCGCTTGAGAGTCACCCCTGGGAAATATTCAAATAAGGTTTTACACCCTACAGTGTTAAAACAACACCCAAAACCCTTTATAGAGGTACATTTTTGCCACTTTAAAGGCAAACAGGCACAGAAAAAAGGCTAATTTGTTCCTTTTCTAAAGGTATGCTTCTGTGGACTACATATAATAAAGTTACTATCTCATCCCCTAAGGTACACTATTGGCTCTTTTACGGTATGAACTGCAAGGGTACAATTATGTACCTATAACTAAAAGTACTAAAGTGACAAGCGTTTGTACCCCTTTAAGAACAAATCTAAACCTTTATTTCTGAGAGTGTGCTTTCAGTTAGTCAGTTCTCAGAGTTGAACTAATAGAGAGGCTCTGTGTGGGAGGGCTTCAAATATGTGTCTAATATGTACTAATGTACCAGATAACTGAAGCACTATGGGTAGTGGGTATAGTTATTCTGTATATAGCTACAGAGTAGTCAGTGGTTTCTGCTGGTCAAGAGATTTCAAGCGTTATCATCATTGAAGCTCAAGGGACATATGGACTGTACTGTAGTTCATATAATTAGCACTTTCCTTTTCTTAAGAGGAATGTAACATACTGCACTGTAGGATAGTCTACATATAGCAGTTTACAGTGATTATGTAAGTGACTGACTAACTGACACATTCTAAATGTGAGGTCTGTACGCTATGGCAGGGATGGGTTCCAAATGGCACCCTATTTCCTATATAGTGCACTACCTCTGACAAGAGCCCTGGTCAAAAGAAGTGCAGTAAATAGGAAACATGGTACCATTTGGGACGCAGCCCAGGACTTGTTTGAATATCTATTAGCTTACATAGAAATAACATCTAGTCCAGATGGAATATGGTTTTGTCTTCCCAAACAAACCCCACAGTAGCTTTCTGTCCAGTAACTCATCTCAGTTTACCCAGAACAAAAATGGTGCATAATTTGGTTTATGTTTATGTAGTGTGTCCACGAGAGATTATCCAGTAACAAAACCTACAGTAGCTTTCTGTCCAGTTTAACACAGAGTCATGATGTGTCTATGTCTATGCCTATGTGTCTTTATCCAGAGACTCAGAGTCTCAGAGGAAAAAGCCCTGGCAGCTCATAATCGGCTAATGCACGCCCGCACACACATATACATACGCACACACACAGGAGAAAAGGGGAAAGCCCTCCAGGCAACACAAAGATCAGCTATGTTCTCCACCAAAGAGAAAGAGCGCCTGTGCTTTTGTGTGTATTTTTCAGGGGTTATAAATAGCTAGTATTCATTGGTTAAGTAGGCTAAGACACGTGGAACTCACTGGGAAAATACCCCTCTCGTAGAATATTGCCAAACACACTTACACTGTGGTTTGGTTTATTTCATTTGAACAGTGATTCTACTTATGTCTTACATTGCTTGGGTAAATCCTCATTCTCACTCGGCTTTCCAGAAAACAGTAACATCCATTGCAGATTTTTCTCTTCTCCTGTCTCAGTCCACTGTACTTAATCATGGAGACAAAAGGACAAATGTACAATATTTGTGTCTAGGAAAAACCTTCAGGCCAACAGTCTTAGTGACCTGTGTCTCCATGGAAATGTCTGCCTAAGCACCCCCCTCACATGGTTTCTCCCTCCTTCCCCCTGGAAAAAGTTGGCGTGGAACAACCCGGCCTGGGTGAGAGTCAGTAGTGGAGAGAGACAGAGCTAAGAAAGTTAGATAGTACGTCACAATAGAGGCCCATAGGACTCTTGACAAAAGTAGTGCACTATATAGGGAATAAGGTGCTATTTGGAACGCACACAAAGGAACACAGGAAGTCTCAGTCTGATCGTTTATGAGTTTGGCACCTCAGCTCAGCTCAAGGATGGATGGATAGATGGCATTTCCACACTAACGACTCTGTGGATATGAATCAAAACACTGGCCAACTACTCATGATTCAGGCCATGGATAGAGGTCATATTTAACTCGCAGATCAAAGAGAGCATTGACCCGTTTTATTTATTGGTTTGGTTTAGTGGTATTTTCCTCCAATTTCTCAACTCCAGAAAGAGTTGGTTTCAATGGCTGTTGTACCGTTGTTTTTTTGTTTTGTTTTTACGCTGTCAATGAGCATATTTAGCAGGAAGTTAAAATGAAAATAAATCACATTCCCTATTCTAACCATCACCATTATCTCCTCTCGTGAAGAGACAACACAGAATCACTTATTATGCAACTTCCTTTATGTATATGAATTGTGTTTCTAAGTAGTTTTTTACACTATGTGTTTGAGCTCATTGTAATTATAGTGTGTGGCTTGAATCCTGATTTCAAGAAGAGAAGCTCTCAGCTTGTCCATCATTTGCCAAAAAGGCACAATGCATGTTTTCTCCCAAACTCAAATGTGCTCTGCATGGTCAAGACACATCTAAGCTAGGTATTATGGTCGAGAGAGAGAGAGAGAGAGAAAGAGAGAGAGAGAGAGAGAGAGAGAGAGAGAGAGAGAGAGAGAGAGAGAGAGAGAGAGAGAGAGAGAGGGTGTGGGGGATTCTATTAGCATCACTTAACCAGCAGCAGGGGAGATGAAGAGGAAGTTAGTGCTACTCTCTGACTGGCTCACAGCTACTCAGAGCCAATCACAATCCCTCCCACACACATCAGACAGGAAGCAGGACGCTGAGTGTGGATGTTCTGTTCAGGGTCACTGAGGTTGGCATGGAGGAGACTGACTGGTCAAGAGTGGGTGAAGAACAACAGAGGGAGGGAGGGATACATAAGTAGATCAAATACATTATGTATATAGATAAACAGTTTCCTGAACAAATAAGTCCTCTACTTGAATAGTAAGTTGGAAGGATGTTTAGTACTCGTACTTAGGGCCCAGAGTTTCATGGTCAGGAAAACCCTCGTTCCTGTACTCTGAAATGTCCATGAATTGGCTCCAGTAGCCAGTAGAGTTGGAATCTTCATTAGTCTGTGTCTGTGGTATTTCCTCTAAAGCAGGTCTGTGTGCAGAGTGACAGTCTGTCTGGTTGATGGGTTACTGAGGAGGGAGGGAG
>NW_028165821.1:0-33956 GCF_964263955.1 Coregonus lavaretus
CGGAGCCCTGTCTGCAGTCTTTACAGTAACACCTAAACTCTTACGGAGCCCTGTCTGCAGTCTTTACAGTAACACCTCAACTCTTACGGAGCCCTGTCTTCAGTCTTTACAGTAACACCTCAACTCTTACGGAGCCCTGTCTGCAGTCTTTACAGTAACACCTCAACTCTTACGGAGCCCTGTCTGCAGTCTTTACAGTAACTCCTCAACTCTTACGGAGCCCTGTCTGCAGTCTTTACAGTAACACCTCAACTCTTACGGAGCCCTGTCTGCAGTCTTTACAGTAACACCTCTTACGGAGCCCTGTCTGCAGTCTTTACAGTAACACCTCTTACGGAGCTCTGTCTGCAGTCTTTACAGTAACACCTCAACTCTTACGGAGCCCTGTCTGCAGTCTTTACAGTAACACCTCAACTCTTACGGAGCCCTGTCTGCAGTCTTTACAGTAACACCCCAACTCTTACGGAGCCCTGTCTGCAGTCTTTACAGTAACACCTCAACTCTTACGGAGCCCTGTCTGCAGTCTTTACAGTAACACCTCAACTCTTACAGAGCCCTGTCTGCAGTCTTTACAGTAACACCTCAACTCTTACGGAGCCCTGTCTGCAGTCTTTATAGTAACACCTCAACTCTTACTGTTCCCTGTCTGCAGTCTTTACAGTAACACCCCAACTCTTACGGAGCCCTGTCTGCAGTCTTTACAGTAACACCTCAACTCTTACAGAGCCCTGTCTGCAGTCTTTACAGTAACACCTCAACTCTTACGGAGCCCTGTCTGCAGTCTTTACAGTAACACCTCAACTCTTATGGAGCCCTGTCTGCAGTCTTTACAGTAACACCCCAACTCTTACGGAGCCCTGTCTGCAGTCTTTACAGTAACACCTCTTACGGAGCCCTGTCTGCAGTCTTTACAGTAACACCTAAACTCTTACGGAGCCCTGTCTGCAGTCTTTACAGTAACACCTCAACTCTTACGGAGCCCTGTCTTCAGTCTTTACAGTAACACCTCAACTCTTACGGAGCCCTGTCTGCAGTCTTTACAGTAACACCTCAACTCTTACGGAGCCCTGTCTGCAGTCTTTACAGTAACTCCTCAACTCTTACGGAGCCCTGTCTGCAGTCTTTACAGTAACACCTCAACTCTTACGGAGCCCTGTCTGCAGTCTTTACAGTAACACCTCTTACGGAGCCCTGTCTGCAGTCTTTACAGTAACACCTCTTACGGAGCTCTGTCTGCAGTCTTTACAGTAACACCTCAACTCTTACGGAGCCCTGTCTGCAGTCTTTACAGTAACACCTCAACTCTTACGGAGCCCTGTCTGCAGTCTTTACAGTAACACCCCAACTCTTACGGAGCCCTGTCTGCAGTCTTTACAGTAACACCTCAACTCTTACGGAGCCCTGTCTGCAGTCTTTACAGTAACACCTCAACTCTTACGGAGCCCTGTCTGCAGTCTTTACAGTAACACCTCAACTCTTACGGAGCCCTGTCTGCAGTCTTTACAGTAACACCTCAACTCTTACAGAGCCCTGTCTGCAGTCTTTACAGTAACACCTCTTACGGAGCCCTGTCTGCAGTCTTTACAGTAACACCTCAACTCTTACGGAGCCCTATCTGCAGTCTTTACAGTAACACCTCTTACGGAGCCCTGTCTGCAGTCTTTACAGTAACACCTCTTACGGAGCTCTGTCTGCAGTCTTTACAGTAACACCTCTTACGGAGCCCTGTCTGCAGTCTTTACAGTAACACCTCAACTCTTACAGAGCCCTGTCTGCAGTCTTTACAGTAACACCTCTTACAGAGCCCTGTCTGCAGTCTTTACAGTAACACCTCTTACGGAGCCCTGTCTGCAGTCTTTACAGTAACACCTCATCTCTTACGGAGCCCTGTCTGCAGTCTTTACAGTAACACCTCAACTCTTACAGAGCCCTGTCTGCAGTCTTTACAGTAACACCTCAACTCTTACGGAGCCCTGTCTGCAGTCTTTACAGTAACACCTCAACTCTTACGGAGCCCTGTCTGCAGTCTTTACAGTAACACCTCAACTCTTACGGAGCCCTGTCTGCAGTCTTTACAGTAACACCTCAACTCTTATGGAGCCCTGTCTGCAGTCTTTACAGTAACACCTCAACTCTTACAGAGCCCTGTCTGCAGTCTTTACAGTAACACCTCTTACGGAGCCCTGTCTGCAGTCTTTACAGTAACACCTCTTACGGAGCCCTGTCTGCAGTCTTTACAGTAACACCTCAACTCTTATGGAGCCCTGTCTGCAGTCTTTACAGTAACACCTCAACTCTTACGGAGCCCTGTCTGCAGTCTTTACAGTAACACCTCAACTCTTACGGAGCCCTGTCTGCAGTCTTTACAGTAACACCTCAACTCTTACGGAGCCCTGTCTGCAGTCTTTACAGTAACACCTCAACTCTTACGGAGCCCTGTCTGCAGTCTTTACAGTAACACCTCAACTCTTATGGAGCCCTGTCTGCAGTCTTTACAGTAACACCTCAACTCTTACGGAGCCCTGTCTGCAGTCTTTATAGTAACACCTCAACTCTTACTGTTCCCTGTCTGCAGTCTTTACAGTAACACCCCAACTCTTACGGAGCCCTGTCTGCAGTCTTTAGAGTAACACCTCAACTCTTACAGAGCCCTGTCTGCAGTCTTTACAGTAACACCTCAACTCTTACGGAGCCCTGTCTGCAGTCTTTACAGTAACACCTCAACTCTTATGGAGCCCTGTCTGCAGTCTTTACAGTAACACCCCAACTCTTACGGAGCCCTGTCTGCAGTCTTTACAGTAACACCTCTTACGGAGCCCTGTCTGCAGTCTTTACAGTAACACCTCAACTCTTACGGAGCCCTGTCTGCAGTCTTTACAGTAACACCTCAACTCTTACGGAGCCCTGTCTGCAGTCTTTACAGTAACACCTCAACTCTTACAGAAACCTGTCTGCAGTCTTTACAGTAACACCTCAACTCTTACGGAGCCCTGTCTGCAGTCTTTACAGTAACACCTCAACTCTTACGGAACCCTGTCTGCAGTCTTTACAGTAACACCTCTTACGGAGCCCTGTCTGCAGTCTTTACAGTAACACCTCTTACGGAGCCCTGTCTGCAGTCTTTACAGTAACACCTCTTACAGAGCCCTGTCTGCAGTCTTTACAGTAACACCTCAACTCTTACTGTTCTCTGTCTGCAGTCTTTACAGTAACACCTCAACTCTTACTGTTTCCTGTCTGCAGTCTTTACAGTAACACCTCAACTCTTACGGAGCCCTGTCTGCAGTCTGAGAGAGACAGATGATGGTGATGATGATGATGAGTTGAGAAGGAGGAAGGCCACCAGACAGAAACCAGGGCCTTTTCATCCAAACTCTAGCAGGTCAATTGGCCTGAACGTGACCAATAAACGTAGTGGTCACTTTCTGCTGAACATTCAGTTAAATGTGGGTTGACAGCTTAATGTACTGTACTGTGGTAGGTAGTGAGTTAATCACTCAGGAGATGTATTAATATAATTGAGGCAAAACCTGCAATGGGGAGTACCTTTAATCAACATCAAGGCCCTTCGATTGTTCCACTTTAGAGTCGTGGGGTAACATCCTAGCTTTTGAAACTCACATAAGTGTAGTAAGCCTTTTTGAAAAGAACATTTAGACACTAGGACCCATGAGAGTCCTTAATTCCGCCTGACCTGTTTATTAAACAAGTGGAGAGAGTCTGCAGCTGGCCCTGTGTTCCAATGCTTTATAAATGTCAGCCTACGTGAGGGTGGAAGTCCATTTAAAGCGTGTCACCGAGATTTATCAGGGTATTAAAGACGTTTAAATATACTGCTTTCTAAGGCACCTGAGCCTGTCTGTCTGTCGGCCCAGACCATCCTGCCTTCAGATGTGTATCATAGCTTTCAAAAGCCCCTGCAGCCTGTCTGCCTCACTAGAATGCCAACAAGTTTGACTCCAGCCATGGCTGAGAACACCCACTCCCTAATACTGTCTCTACCTGGATATATCCTATACCTGACCACCCACTCCCTAACACTGTCTCTACCTGGATATATCACTATACCTGACCACCCACTCCCTAACACTGTGTCTAACTGGATATATCCTATACCAGACCACCAGACCACCTTGTTTCAGCACAGAGTATTAGGGCACGCAGCCATTTTCAAAAACAACCAGCTTCAGCCAAGGACCGATCCAGTCAAGTGTAGTTTCCAGACTTACAGTACAGGGCTGTCTGGAATAACATGAAGAATCAACGGTGGACATACCCTGTGTGACTAGAACTTCATAAGAGATACACACACACACACAGTTGACCCCAGAGAGAGAGAGAGAGAGAGAGAGAGAGTGGTGCTGTCATGCATCAGTAGATTGAAGAGGTGTGAAGGGTGCAGGCCTTTATGGTAGAGGGAAGCCAGACACTGTCAGAGCCAACTTTATGGTAGAGGGAAGCCAAACACTGTCAGAGACAACTTTATGGTAGAGGGAAGCCAAACACTGTCAGAGACAACTTTATGGTAGAGGGAAGCCAAACACTGTCAGAGACAACTTTATGGTAGAGGGAAGCCAAACACTGCCAGAGACAACTTTATGGTAGAGGGAAGCCAAACACTGTCAGATACAACTTTATGGTAGAGGGAAGCCAAACACTGTCAGAGCCAACTTTATGGTAGAGGGAAGCCGAACACTGTCAGAGACAATTTTATGGTAGAGGGAAGCCAAACACTGCCAGAGCCAACTTTATGGTAGAGGGAAGCCAAACACTGTCAGAGCCAACTTTATGGTAGAGGGAAGCCAAACACGGCTAGAGACAACTTTATGGTAGAGGGAAGCCAGACACTGCCAGAGCCAACTTTATGGTAGAGGGAAGCAAAACACTGTCAGAGCCAACTTTATGGTAGAGGGAAGCCAAACACTGTCAGAGCCAACTTTATGGTAGAGGGAAGCCAAACACTGCCAGAGCCAACTTTATGGTAGAGGGAAGCCAAACACTGTCAGAGACAACTTTATGGTAGAGGGAAGCCAGACACTGTCAGAGCCAACCTTATGGTAGAGGGAAGCCAAACACTGTCAGAGCCAACTTTATGGTAGAGGGAAGCCAAACACTGTCAGAGCCAACTTTATGGTAGAGGGAAGCAAAACACTGTCAGAGACAACTTTATGGTAGAGGGAAGCCGAACACTGTCAGAGCCAACTTTATGGTAGAGGGAAGCCAAACACTGCCAGAGCCAACTTTATGGTAGAGGGAAGCCAGACACTGTCAGAGCCAACTTTATGGTAGAGGGAAGCCAAACACTGTCAGAGCCAACTTTATGGTAGAGGGAAGCCAAACACGGCTAGAGACAACTTTATGGTAGAGGGAAGCCAAACACTGCCAGAGCCAACTTTATGGTATAGGGAAGCCAGACACTGTCAGAGCCAACTTTATGGTAGAGGGAAGCCAAACACTGTCAGATCCAACTTTATGGTAGAGGGAAGCCAAACACTGCCAGAGCCAACTTTATGGTAGAGGGAAGCCAAACACTGTCAGAGCCAACTTTATGGTAGAGGGAAGCCAAACACGACTAGAGACAACTTTATGGTAGAGGGAAGCCAAACACTGCCAGAGCCAACTTTATGGTAGAGGGAAGCCAGACACTGTCAGAGCCAACTTTATGGTAGAGGGAAGCCAAACACTGTCAGAGCCAACTTTATGGTAGAGGGAAGCCAAACACGGCTAGAGACAACTTTATGGTAGAGGGAAGCCAAACACTGCCAGAGCCAACTTTATGGTAGAGGGAAGCCAGACACTGTCAGAGCCAACTTTATGGTAGAGGGAAGCCAAACACTGTCAGAGCCAACTTTATGGTAGAGGGAAGCCAAACACTGCCAGAGCCAACTTTATGGTAGAGGGAAGCCAAACACTGTCAGAGCCAACTTTATGGTAGAGGGAAGCCAAACACGGCTAGAGACAACTTTATGGTAGAGGGAAGCCAAACACTGCCAGAGCCAACTTTATGGTAGAGGGAAGCCAGACACTGTCAGAGCCAACTTTATGGTAGAGGGAAGCCAAACACTGTCAGAGCCAACTTTATGGTAGAGGGAAGCCAAAAACTGCCAGAGCCAACTTTATGGTAGAGGGAAGCCAAACACTGTCAGAGACAACTTTATGGTAGAGGGAAGCCGAACACTGTCAGAGACAACTTTATGGTAGAGGGAAGCCAAACACTGCCAGAGCCAACTTTATGGTAGAGGGAAGCCAAACACTGTCAGATCCAACTTTATGGTAGAGGGAAGCAAAACACTGTCAGAGCCAACTTTATGGTAGAGGGAAGCCAAACACTGTCAGATCCAACTTTATGGTAGAGGGAAGCCAAACACTGTCAGAGACAACTTTATGGTAGAGGGAAGCCAAACACTGTCAGAGACAACTTTATGGTAGAGGGAAGCCAAACACTGTCAGAGCCAACTTTATGGTAGAGGGAAGCCAAACACGGTCCCCCTTGTTCTCCTTATCAAGCTGTCCCCCTTGTTCTCCTTATCAAGCTGTCCCCCTTGTTCTCCTCATCAAGCTGTCCCCCTTGTTCTCCTCATCAAGCTGTCCCCCTTGTTCTCCTCATCAAGCTGTCCCCCTTGTTCTCCTCATCAAGCTGTCCCCCTTGTTTTCCTTATCAAGCTGTCCCCCTTGTTCTCCTCATCAAGCTGTCCCCCTTGTTCTCCTTATCAAGCTGTCCCCCTTGTTCTCCTCATCAAGCTGTCCCCCTTGTTCTCCTCATCAAGCTGTCCCCCTTGTTCTCCTGAGCCTAGCTGTCCCCCTTGTTCTCCTGAGCCTAGCTGCTGCCTTTCTACCTGACTGTCTTCAACAGCCTAATTGAATTGAATCTCCAACAACATGTGTTCAGTCTGCTCCTGCGAGCCTGATTTCTGTCTCTGCTAATATGCTTTCTTTAGTGTGTTTTATGGTGCGTTGCTAGGAGACGGATGAGATCAACAGAAGAAACGAGACACGGGAGAGTTCTGACTGGGCTCTTCTATGTAGCCGTTAGGGTACACAGTCGGAGACAGGTTCACATGAAGAGAGACACAGCCTGCGTCCCAAATGGCACCCTATTCCCTATATAGTGCACTACTTTTGAACAGGACCTATAAAAATTAGTGTTCAAAAGTAATGTGCTATATAGGGAATAGGGTGCCATTTGGGACTAAACCATGCTTTACACTGCTGCTCTGCTCCTCACTGCTGGCTGGCCTCTGAAGCTAAGCAGGGTCGGTCCTGGTCAGTCCCTGGATGGGAGACCAGATGCTGCGCTAAGCAGGGTCGGTCCTGGTCAGTCCCTGGATGGGAGACCAGATGCTGCGCTAAGCAGGGTCGGTCCTGGTCAGTCCCTGGATGGGAGACCAGATGCTGCGCTAAGCAGGGTCGGTCCTGGTCAGTCCCTGGATGGGAGACCAGATGCTGCGCTAAGCAGGGTTGGTCCTGGTCAGTCCCTGGATGGGAGACCAGATGCTGCTCTAAGCAGGGTCGGTCCTGGTCAGTCCCTGGATGGGAGACCAGATGCTGCTCTAAGCAGGGTCGGTCCTGGTCAGTCCCTGGATGGGAGACCAGATGCTGCGCTAAGCAGGGTCGGTCCTGGTCAGTCCCTGGATGGGAGACCAGATGCTGCGCTAAGCAGGGTCGGTCCTGGTCAGTCCCTGGATGGGAGACCAGATGCTGCTCTAAGCAGGGTCGGTCCTGGTCAGTCCCTGGATGGGAGACCAGATGCTGCTCTAAGCAGGGTTGGTTCTGGTCAGTCCCTGGATGGGAGACCAGATGCTGCTCTAAGCAGGGTTGGTCCTGGTCAGTCCCTGGATGGGAGACCAGATGCTGCTCTAAGCAGGGTTGGTCCTGGTCAGTCCCTGGATGGGAGACCAGATGCTGCGCTAAGCAGGGTTGGTCCTGGTCAGTCCCTGGATGGGAGACCAGATGCTGCTCTAAGCAGGGTCTGTCCTGGTCAGTCCCTGGATGGGAGACCAGATGCTGCGCTAAGCAGGGTCGGTCCTGGTCAGTCCCTGGATGGGAGACCAGATGCTGCTGGAGGTGGTGTTGGAGGGCCAGGCCAGTAGGAGGCACTGTTTCCTCTGGAATAAAACATATCCCAATGCTTGGGGACATTGCCCTGTGTAGGGTGCCGTCTTTCAGGCACTCATGGCACTTATTGTAAGAGTAGGGGTGTTAACCCCGGGGTGTCCTGGCTTAATTACAATCTGGCCCTCATACCATCATGACCACCTAATCATCCCCAGCTTCCAATTGGCTCGTTCATCCCCCCCTCCTCTCCCCTGTAACTATTCCCCAGGTTGATGATGTCAATTAGAATGTATTCTCAGTCAATTTACCCGATGAAATAAGGGTAAAGTATACATCCACGCGGTACTTACAGCTACAGTTGAAGCGCATATGTTAAAGGCTTATCCTCTTTACAATGCATTCAAATGAGTCTTACCAGCAGGGTCAATTTGTAAGTCGCTCTGGATAAGAGCGTCTACTAAATGATGTAAATGTAAATGTCTACTATGAGTTCATTACATTTGACATTTACGTCATTTAGCAGACGCTCTTATCCAGAGCGACTTACAGTTAGTGAGTGCATACATTATTTTTATATTTTTCATACTGGCCCCCCGTGGGAATTGAACCCACAACCCTGGCGTTGCAAACGCCATGCTCTACCAACTGAGCTACATCCCTGCTGGCCATTCCCTCCCCTACCCTGGACGAATTGTGCGCCGCCCCATGGGTCTCCCGGTCGCGGCCAGCTACGACAGAGCCTGGATTCAAACCAGGATCTCTAGTGGCACAGCTAGCACTGCGATGCAGTGCCTTAGACCACTGCACCACTCTTTATCTGAGAGATTCAAATTAACATCATTGGCTGTAAATTAGCATTTGTTGCCAAGGGAATTGACAACGGTGTGTGTGATAGAGAGAGAGAGAGAGAGAGAGAGAGAGAGAGAGAGAGAGAGAGAGAGAGCAGTTATCCAATCACAATGTTGATCATCCTGATCCAGCTGGCACTGGGTGGTGGGGACAGAGAGAGGAGAAGGGGGAGAGAAGGGAGAGATGGGGGGGGGGGGGGGACATAGGGCGAAGTGGCAGAGATGGTAAAGGGGGTGATAGAGGAGACCCATAGATATTTGTGTTGGTGGCATGTCTTGTGGGGTATGCATGGGTGTCCGAGCCGTGTACCAGTAGTTTAAACAGACATCTCGGTGCATTCAGCTTGTCAACACTTCTTCCAAAAACAAGTAGTGATGAAGTCAATCTCTCCTCCACTTTGAGCCATGAGAGATTTACATGCATATTATTAATGTTAGCTCTCCGTGTACATTTAAGGGCCAGCCGTGTTGCCCTGTTCTGAGCCAATTGTAATTTTCCGAGGTCCCTCTTTGTGGCACCTGACCCCACGACTGAACAGTAGTCCAGTGCTTTATTATGGACAGACTTCTCCACATCTTAGCTACTGTTGTATCAATATGCTTTGACCATGACAGTTTACAATCCAGGGTTACTCCAAGCAGTTTAGTCACCTCAACTTGCTCAATTTCTACATTATTTATTACAAGATTTAGTTGAGGTTTAGGGTTTAGTGAACGATTTGTCCCAAATACAATGCTTTTAGTTTTTGAAATATTTAGGACAAACGTATTCCTTGCCACCCATTCTGAAACTAACTGCAGCTCTCTGTTAAGCGTTGCAGTCATTTCACTCACTGTAGTAGCTGACCTGTATAGTGTTGAGTCATCCACATACATAGACACACTGGCTTTACTCAAAGCCAGTGGCATGTCATTAGCAAAGATTGAAACAATTAAGGGGCCTAGACAGCTGCCCTGGGGAATTCCCGATTCTACCTGGATTTTGTTGGAGAGGCTTCCATTAAAGAACACCCTCTGTGTTCTGTTAGACAGGTAACTCTTTATCCACAATATAGCAGGGGGTGTAAAGCCATAACCCATACGTTTTTCCAGCAGCAGGCTGTGATCGATAATGTCAAAAGCCGCACTGAAGTCTAACAAAACAGCTCCCCCCCAATCTTTTTATCATCAAGTGCCGTGCTTGGTGAATGTCCTCCTGTATAAGTGTGCTGAAAGTCTGTTGTCAATTTGTTTACAGTAACTTAGCATTGTATCTGGTCAAACACCATTTTTTCCTAAAGTTTACTAAGGGTTGGTAACAGGCTGATTGGTCGGCTATTAGAGCCAGTAAAGGGGGCATTACTATCCTTAGGTAGGGGAATAACTTTTGCTTCCCTCCAGGCCTGAGGGCACACACTTTCTAGTAGGCTTAAATTGAAGATATGGCAAATAGGATTGGCAATATCGTTCGCTATTATCCTCAGTAATTTGTGGCATGGATTATGAAGCAATCTACACACAGAAGGTCGAGAGGGAGGGAGGGAGGGAGGGAGGGAGGATGGGGAGGGAGGGATGGAGAGGGAGAGAGAGAGAGACCCAACTATTAAAACATCACTCCCCCAATCCGAAGAACCCGCCAACACCACCGCCCACGTCACTAAACACACAAATTCACAGCTTCACTCTACAGCTTCCCGGTGATTTGATTCATTTGATTATTAACATTATTTATTTCTTAAAGGTGGAATCCATAGCGGTGAAACTGCCAAGTCCGTCAGCGATATTACAACAACAAAGACATTACTTCAACCAACGCTGTGTTTTCCCCTCAGACGTCATTGCACATCATTGCACGCTGGATAGAACAGTAGAGTACGCACTACCATTTTTTTTACCACAGTGTGTGTGTGTGTGTGTGTGTGTGCGTGCCTCATTACCTCAAAACAAAAACAAATGTGCCTGGGGTGGCCAGCGGCACTGTTTTGCCTATCGTGGATCTCAGCTTTAAGAGTCTGATTAATATGTTCTGTCTGTCTGGTTTGTGTGTGTGTGCGTGCGTGTGTGCGTGCGTGCGTGCGTGTGCGTGTGTGTGTGTGTGTGTGCTACCCTTCACAGAACACAGAGTTGTTGTTTCAGTGTGACTAAACTACATTTAGCTTTTATATTAAAGATTCAGACTTTGCTCATCAATACCTCTTCAAAGGAACGTGCTGTAAATATATAAATATATAAATCACATATTCTAAATCAGCTGATGATAGTGAACAAGTTATACGGCTTGTTTATTTCCTTTTGTAGCTAAAATGTTGCGCAACCGCCGCTCCGAGGGTTAAGGCACCGCCTTAAAACCGCAATACCTATTATTGCATGACATAGAGATCTCGAACCAATTTGACTTTGTTCAGAGACCTCTTCTCTTCAATAGCTTCCACCCCATGCGATTTGCATTAATACCACCAACTGTTATTGATTCAGTCCATGGCAATTACTTTAGAACTTTTGGACTTTGTGTGTTCTATGACATTTTTTTCAGAATCAGAATCACCTTTATCTGCCTTTACATTTACACATACTCAGAATGTTACTTGGTGAAACGGTTCTGCGAAAAGATACGGTTCTGTGAAAGACATCTTTGCAGGTGGACATTTATTGGGATGAGTCTTGTCCTGGTGGCAGAACTGAGCGATTTCCACTAGATGTGTCAGCTGCAAAGTCAAAATTGGCTATATTGTAAAAATGTATTCTTTTTTTGGTCTCAATTTAAGGTTAGGGTTAGGAATTATGGTTAGCAGAGTGGTTAAGGTTAGGGTTAAGGTCAGGTTTAAAATCAGATTTTATGACTTTGTGGCTGTGCCAGCTAGTTACCAATCTGCAGAGCCGCCTCCAGAATGATATATAATTATCTATATGCAGAGGTAGTGATGCTCTGTAACCTAGTTTATTTATTTTTATTTAACTAGGCAAGTCAGTTAAGAACAAATTCTTATTTACAATGACGGCCTACACCGGCCAAACCCGGACGACGCTGCGCCGCCCTATGGGACTCCCAATCACGGCCGGTTGTGATACAGCCTGGAATCGAACCAGGGGGTCTGTAGTGACACCTCAAGCACTGAGATGCAGTGCCTTAGACCGCTGCGCCACTAGTGCAATGATAGGTTCATATACAGTGTTGTGTTCAGATGAACCAAGCGCAGTTGGTACCGGAGTGCCAAGTCTAGGTCCAAAAGTCTTCTCAACAGCTTCTGCCCCCAAGCCATAAGACTCCTGAACAGCTAATCATGGCTACCCGGACTTTTTGCACTGCCCCCCCACCCCATCCTTTTACACTGCTGCTACTCTGTTAATTATTTATGCATAGTCACTTTAACTCTACCCACATGTACATATTACTTCAACTACCTCGACTAGCCGGTGCCCCCGCACATTGACTCTGCACCGGTACCCCCCTGTATATATAGCCTCCCTACTGTTATTTTATTTGACTTCTGCTCTTTTTTTCTCAACACTTTTTTGTTGTTTTATTCTACTTTTTTATTAAAAATAAATGCACTGTTGGTTAAGGGCTGTAAGTAAGCATTTCACTGTAATGTCTGCACCTGTTGTAGTCGGCGCATGTGGCCAATAAAATTTGATTTGATTTGATATAGTGCAGTTATTATATGTGCACTTCAGAGATGGCTTGATACAGTGTGCAGCATAGAGTACATAGTCCTTAAGTCTCTATGGACCAGGTGGAGGGTGGTGAGGAACACAGCACAGGGAAATAAATTGTTCAGGTGGAGGCTGGTGAGGGACACAGCACGGGGAAATAAACTGTTCAGGTGGAGGCTGGTGAGGGACACAGCACGGGGAAATAAACTGTTCAGGTGGAGGGTGGTGAGGGACACAGCACGGGGAAATAAACTGTTCAGGTGGAGGCTGGTGAGGGACACAGCACGGGGAAATAAACTGTTCAGGTGGAGGGTGGTGAGGGACACAGCACGGGGAAATAAACTGTTCAGGTGGAGGCTGGTGAGGGACACAGCACGGGGAAATAAACTGTTCAGGTGGAGGCTGGTGAGGGACACAGCACGGGGAAATAAACTGTTCAGGTGGAGGGTGGTGAGGGACACAGCACGGGGAAATAAACTGTTCAGGTGGAGGCTGGTGAGGGACACAGCACGGGGAAATAAACTGTTCAGGTGGAGGCTGGTTTGTCATGATTAAGCTGAACCGTTTGCAAGAGGAGAGTCTTCAGGGCATGCTAAAAGATATTTGCACATCATACAGGATACAGCTGAAGTATTTTCATAATCGTGTGTTTTTAATCTAACAGCCTCAAGCAGAGCTCACCGCTCAGACTTTGTTGAAGTAGTCTAGCAGAGGTTCCTGGAATGAGAAGTCAGTAACCACACCTACAGCTTTGGGAGGTTTGTTTTTTACTAGGTGGCCGGTGAAAGATCCGGCACACACACTCTCACACACCGTACATCTTCAAGTCGCTCCGTCACATCACGTCTTGCCTGGCTGCTGGAAGGTTAGAAGATGGCTGTGAACAAGTGTGTCAAGTACCTGCTCTTCCTCTTCAACCTACTGTTCTGGATGAGTGGATGCATCATTCTTGGGGTCTCCATCTACCTCAAAGGGAGCATTGGAAATGCGTTCGGGCAGGTGGTACCGGGGGTAAACCTGCTGATAGCCGTCGGTACCATCATCATGGTGCTGGGCTTCCTGGGCTGCTTTGGAGCCATCAGGGAAAGCCGCGTCATGCTCATGCTGTTCTTCGTCGGGCTGCTCCTCATCTTCACTCTCCTGGTGATCGCTGGAATCCTGGGAGCTGTCGGAGTGAAGAAGATTGACGAACGGTTGAAGCAGTTGATGGAGAAGCCGCTACCACTGAGGAACCAGTCGGCTGAACTCCAGACGTTCATGCAGAAACTGGACGAGCAGGCAAAGTGTTGTGGACTGATCAACGGACCTTCAGACTGGGGCTCACCAGTCCCCGCCTCTTGTGACTGCGTTGACACCACTCAGGAGTGCAAACTCGCAGATGGACGCCAAGTGTACTTGAAGCCTTGTATCAAGTTGGTGACGTCCGTCATGGTGAAGGGTGCATTCGTTACCCTGGGGATTGCATTTGGCATCGCGGTCTTGATGATCTTTGGAATGGCCTTCGCCATGACCCTGTACTGCCAGATTGGGAATATGTATACCACCTTATCCTAGGTACAGCTGCACTATACTATACCACCTTATCCTAGGTACAGCTGCACTATACTATACCACCTTATCCTAGGTACAGCTGCACTATACTATACCACCTTATCCTAGGTACAGCTGCACTATACTATACCACCTTATCCTAGGTACAGCTGCACTATACCATACCACCTTATCCTAGGTACAGCTGCACTATACTATACCACCTTATCCTAGGTACAGCTGCACTATAGTATACCACCTTATCCTAGGTACAGCTGCACTATACTATACCACCTTATCCTAGGTACAGCTGCACTATAGTATACCACCTTATCCTAGGTACAGCTGCACTATACTATACCACCTTATCCTAGGTACAGCTGCACTATAGTATACCACCTTATCCTAGGTACAGCTGCACTATACCATACCACCTTATCCTAGGTACAGCTGCACTATACTATACCACCTTATCCTAGGTACAGCTGCACTATACTATACCACCTTATCCTAGGTACAGCTGCACTATACTATACCACCTTATCCTAGGTACAGCTGCACTATACTATACCACCTTATCCTAGGTACAGCTGCACTATAGTATACCACCTTATCCTAGGTACAGCTGCACTATACTATACCACCTTATCCTAGGTACAGCTGCACTATACTATACCACCTTATCCTAGGTACAGCTGCACTATACTATACCACCTTATCCTAGGTACAGCTGCACTATACCATACCACCTTATCCTAGGTACAGCTGCACTATAGTATACCACCTTATCCTAGGTACAGCTGCACTATACTATACCACCTTATCCTAGGTACAGCTGCACTATAGTATACCACCTTATCCTAGGTACAGCTACACTATACTATACCACCTTATCCTAGGTACAGCTGCACTATACTATACCACCTTATCCTAGATACAGCTGCACTATACTATACCACCTTATCCTAGGTACAGCTGCACTATACAAAACACTCCCACCCTGTTGAATGTTGCTATGTACTGTAATGCATCCCTTCTGTTTTTCTATATCATATACCTGCGCCAAATGACAATCTGATTTGGGTTTCTGATTTCTGATTAATGATGGCAGTTTCTTGACCTGAAGTTGATTAATACATATCTCATTGAATATTGCATTTATGCATTTTTAAAGGAACTCTGTACATTAGTTTTTATACTGCTCAATACTTTTCTCTGAAGTAGGTGACTGTGGTGGTCATCCACTCAGTGGTGTAAAGTACTTAAGTAAAAATACTTTAAAGTACTACTTAAGTCGTTTTTTGGGTTATCTGTACTCTACTTTACTATTTATATTTTTGACAACTTTTACTTTTACTTCACTACATTCCTAAAGAAAATAATGTACTTTTTACTCCATACATTTTCCCTGACCCAAAAGTACATGTTACATTTTGAACGCTTAGCAGGACAGGGAAATGGTCAAATTCACACACTTATCAAGAGAACATCCCTGGTCATCCCTACTGCCTCTGATCTGGTGGACTCACTAAACACACATTCTTCATTTGTAAATTATGTCTGAGTGTTGGAGTGTGTCCCTGGCTTTGCGTAAATAAATAAAAACAAGAAAATGGCGCCATCTGGTTTGCTTAATTAAGGAATTTCAAATTATTTGTACTTTTACATTTACTTTTATACTTAAGTATATTTTAGCAATTACATTTACTTTTGATACTTAAGTATATTTCAAACCAAATACTTTTAGACTTTTACTCAAGTTGTCACGCCCTGACTCAGGGGATGCTTATATGTTGAGTCAGGGTGTGTGTATTCCTTGTTGTGTTTGGTCATTGTTTGTCGATCTAGTATGTATGGTTCTATGTTGGCCGGTGTGGTTCCCAATCAGAGGCAGCTGTCGTTCGTTGTCTCTGATTGGGAACCATACTTAGGCAGCCTATTGGCACTAGTGGGTTGTGGGATCTTGTTCCGTGTAAGGTTTGTTTTCTGTACTACCTTGGACTTCACGTTTCGGTTTGTTTATTGTTTTGTTGTGGTGTTTATTCAGTTAAAATAAACATGTATGCATGTCACGCTGCGCCTTGGTCTGACCCGTCATTCAACGAACGTGACACAAGTAGTATTTTACTGGGTGACTTTCACATTTACTTGAGTCATTTTCTATTAAGGTATCTTTATTTTTACTGAAGTATGACATCTGAGTACTTTTTCCACCACTGCATACACTGTACTGTATACTATTAATGTTAAAACATTTGTTTAACTTTTTTTTCCAGTTTATTGCTATCATCTCATAAATATTAAAGTATGATGGTAATATTGATCAAGCTGTAGAACATTTTGCCGGTTTAAGTTTAAAAGTAGTATAATTGTATAATAGTTGTATAATGATTGCAGTACATGTCAGAATATGTTTTGCTCCAGCCTGTAACCAATGTCTTTACACACTTCTTTGAGGGACTTTGGAAATAAACAGAATTATTAATTATATAAAACAATTTTTTTGGAAAAGGGGCTGTGTGGGATGTTCAGGGTGTGAGGGGTGTTCAGGGTGGAAGGAGTGTTCAGGGTGGGAGGGGTGTTCAGGGTGGGAGGGGTCAGCAATGATTTTCCTGGCCGCTTCCTTGGCCTGGAGTCATGCATGTCCTCGATGGAGGGCAGTTGGCAGCCGACGACCCTCTCTGCAGACCGGAAAATGCATTGCAGTTTGCCCTTGGTAGAGTCGGAGACACATTCCCAAACCAGACGGTAACGGAAGAGGTGACGATGGACTCTATGATTGACGCGTATAACCGGATCAGGATTTACTGGGAGAGGTTGAGTTTTTTCAGCTGGCGCAAGTAGTACATCCACTTGTGTGCCTTCTTAGAGACCGCTGTTAATCAACCCACTTGAAGTTGTGGGAGATGATGGATCCCCAGGAATATAAATGATTCAGCCGTGCTATCGGCTGACCTATCCATCTCTAGGGGTGGGGATGTGGGGGAGGATGTTTTCTGAAGCCTGTCTTTGAAAGCCCTAAGCTGTAGGTGTGGTTACTGACTGCACCAACAGTTTTCTACTTGTGGTGAAACCCTACGGTAAAAAAAACGCTAGACTGGTTCAATAAAGTCTGAGCAGCTAGTTCTGTTTGAGGCACATAGAAAAAAGGCTGTTACACTTAGAAAAAAAGGTGCTATCTAGAACCTAAAAGGGTTCTTCGGCTGTCCCTATAGGAGAACCCTTTAAAGAACCCTTTTTGGTTCCAGGTAGAACCCTTTTGAGTTACATGTAAAACCCTTTACACATAGGAACCCCAAATAGTTCTACTTGGAACCTAAAAGGCTTCTCCTATGGGGACAGCCGAAGAACCCTTTTGGAACCCTCTGTTCTAAGAGTGTAGATTAAGCACGCTCTTCCTGTATGATGTGCAAATATTTTTTAACATGCCCTGAAGACTCTCCTCTTGCAAACGGATCAGGTTAATCATGACAAACCACCCTCTACCTGAACAGTTTATTTCCCCGTGCTGTGTCCCTCACCAGCCTCCACCTGAACAGTTTATTTCCCCGTGCTGTGTCCCTCACCACCCTCCACCTGAACAGTTTATTTCCCCGTGCTGTGTCCCTCACCAGCCTCCACCTGAACAGTTTATTTCCCCGTGCTGTGTCCCTCACCAGCCTCCACCTGAACAGTTTATTTCCCCGTGCTGTGTCCCTCACCAGCCTCCACCTGAACAGTTTATTTCCCTGTGCTGTGTCCCTCACCAGCCTCCACCTGAACAGTTTATTTCCCCGTGCTGTGTCCCTCACCAGCCTCCACCTGAACAGTTTATTTCCCCGTGCTGTGTCCCTCACCAGCCTCCACCTGAACAGTTTATTTCCCCGTGCTGTGTTCCTCACCAGCCTCCACCTGAACAGTTTATTTCCCCATGCTTCTTAGTCCTCCCAGATCCGGGAGGAGAAGGTCCAAGCTAGCGTATCCCTCTGTCCTTCCACTCTTGTTGGACGTAGTTGTCCGTTTTATCAGGTCCCAGGCTCCCATGACTGTTACGATTATTTATTTACAAGTTAATTACCATTTGCTTTTTTTTTTTGCTTTAGCACCATCTATACCTGATAGAGCAGATGTAGTCTGAGGAAGTAAGACGTCTGGTGTGGAGACTAGAGCAGACCCAGAAGTTCTGACTGAACGCACATTTGAGCGCCCCGGGACTTGTCCATTTACATTGTGCTGTTATAATGTATGCTGCAGTTCATAGCAAATAACTGACAAAACAATCCAAGCAATGTTATAGGCCAATGGGCCCACGGAGGCGGAGCTGCTGCTGCTGGCTGTCACTGAGTGGAGGCGGAGCTTCTGCTGCTGGCAGTCACTGAGGGGAGGCGGAGCTTCTGCTGCTGGCAGTCACTGACGGGAGGCGGAGCTTCTGCTGCTGGCAGTCACTGAGGGGAGGCGGAGCTTCTGCTGCTGGCAGTCACTAAGTGGAGGCGGAGCTTCTGCTGCTGGCAGTCACTGAGTGGAGGCGGAGCTTCTGCTGCTGGCAGTCACTAAGTGGAGGCGGAGCTTCTGCTGCTGGCAGTCACTGAGGGGCAGACCACAGTAGTAAGTAACTGAACAGCTTGTTTTGAACAATATATTTTTTTAAACAAGAAAATGTACACATTTTCTCTTCCCTCTCTTTTTCCCAGAACATTTTATTTCCAGCTCACATTCCTGTGATGTTCTAGTGACGTCCCTGTCCCCGGTCCTCCCTGTGGCTGGTGTTGAGTGGCTTCAGCTGTTATGACGCCCTCACTTCCTCAGCCCATCATGACTCAGAAGGTGGCTCATGGGGAATGGAATGTACCGAAGGTTCCATGGAAGGTGGCTCATGGGGAATGGAATGTACCGAAGGTTCCATGGGAGGAAAAAAAATAAACTGTTCCATTCCGATTCAGCACAGCTGGGTCCATGATATGGACCGGATCTCCTGAGTGCTTTAGACTAGAGTGGGGCCACAAATTGTGTGTGTGTGTGTGTGTGAGTGTGTGTGTGTGTGTGTGTGTGTGTGTGTGTGTGTGTGTAGACATGATTCACAGACTCCTTGAGAACCGTCAGTAAGTCAGTGCAAAGGTCCAGTTAGTTTAAGAAAAGTTCCATCTCAACGCTTCATTTTTTCTGTCTGTTTAGAAGTGTGGGTGATTGTGAGGTTCCCAGTCTAAACTGTGAGAGATTTAGAGCCTCAAAATATTAACATCTGTGTGGTGATTTGGCAGAGAGAGGGAAAGAACGACGCTGGATTGGCTTGTGTGTCAGAATGACGCTGTGTTAGAGGGTGGGGGGCGTTGGGCTGTATTATTGTTGGAAGGTAGGGTGGAGTGGATGGGCATCATTTCATGCTGCCTGGCTCTCAAGTGAATCAGGCTGGATGTGATGTGAGTGAGTAAGCAACCCCCCCCACCCCCCCCCCCCCCCCACACCCTTTCATGAGACGCCAAATGGTCTCTCTCGTTGCTGTACTGGAATGTGTCATCGTAAATAATGGTGTTTTTAGGGGGGAAACCGTGAGTGTGCTTTGTTACAGTAAAACACTATCATTATTCCCCTCCAGCTTCAACTTTGTGTCTTCCATCTGCTCAGATTAGAGTTACTGTAAACACGCTTTGATGATGTCAGACATCCCCAGCTTTATCATTGTAGAATCATATTAGTGGCAGAAACCATTCAGATGCGTGTTTGGAGAGGGAGGCTAATTCCCAAATGGCACCCTATTTCCTATGCACTCCACTACTTTTCACCAGATCCCTAATGGGCCGTGGTCAACAGTAGTGCACTATAAAGGGAATAGGGGGTGCCATTTGGGACGACGCTGGAATCATTTCACGGTTCCAAGGTAAAAGTCTCACAGGCAGAGGAGGGGAGGAAACGTTAGTGCCAATTAATGAATAGTGATGATGATCCTCCTCAAACAGCCTCTTCAACACACGGAACAGGTGACGAATATCTTCTGCCCTCCTCTGGGGCAGTGATGTCTCCTCTCCTGCTCCTGTGTGTCGTGGAGGTGGTTGCAGGTAATGAGTAACCTTGCCTGTGTTATCTCCTGTGTTATCTCCTGCACTATCTCCTGTGTTAGAGACCTGAAGACTTTGTTTTAAGCTCCTCAGTTTAATGTCAGTCTTGTGACACCCGGGTTCAAACTCAGTGGGTCATACAGGACCTTTCCTGTCACCCACTCCTTTATTGGCAGGTCTCCCTGGCCTGTATCCATGTCTATAACTAGACCTAACACAGTGGGTCATCACAGGGCCTCCTCTCCTACCACCCACTCCTTTATTGACAGGTCTCCCTGGCCTGTATCCATGTCTATAACTAACCCTAACACAGTGGGTCAAACAGGGCCTCCTCTCCTACCACCCACTCCTTTATTGACAGGTCTCCCTGGCCTGTATCCATGTCTATAACTAACCCTAACACAGTGGGTCACACAGGGTTTGTATTGTGTCTTTGCTCTTGTTCTATTCTCTCTGCAGTGCTGCCAAGTAGACATGAAGTCCAGAGAACAGGGCTTGGCCTAACAGACTGGAACCTCAACTACAGCCTCTGTGGCTGAGCAGACCCCACAGGAAGTCAGGGTCTCTGGGAGAGGAAGTGGAGCCCCGCTGGAGCCAGGGGCGTGCATGAGGGATGTGCACAAGGGGGCGTTCACAAGGTATGTGCACGATATTTAGATTATACAAACTCTAGTGCATGATCTCGCAAAGGATATGCTATTCTCAAGAGGTATTCTCTTGAATCATTGTGAAGCATTATGCTCTCCCAGTTCCTGCAACCTTCATGAGAATACATCTATAGGGAATATAGGAGATGGATCATAAAGCACTACAGAAACTCCGTTTTGTGTATCTGGGCAGGAAGAGAGTGTCAAAGTGCTGAATCACCTGCGGCCACCTCCAAACTTCTCTAAGTGACGGAACAACCTTCAATAGAGTGGAGAGGGGGAGGTAGAGGAGAGGAGAGGAGAGGAGAGGAGAGGAGAGGAGAGGAGAGGAGAGGAGAGGAGAGGAGAGGAGAGGAGAGGAGAGGAGAGGAGAGGAGAGGAGGGAGGGGAGGGGAGGGGAGGGGAGAGGAGAGGAGAGGAGAGGAGAGGAGAGGAGAGGAGAGGAGAGGAGAGGAGAGGAGAGGAGAGGAGAGGAGAGGAGAGGAGAGGAGAGGAGAGGAGAGGAGAGGAAAGGAGGATATGTCAGACCCCCACTGCTTCCCAAACTACCTGCAGTATAGCTGAGATGCACACACACACGCGCGCGCACAGTGGTGGTGGAGGACACACGTGGTTCATTCATCACACAGGGAGAGGTCTGATCTAATTCATCATGTTTTATTTCTCTGTGCAGAAACTAAATCTCCTGAGCTCAGCTAGCAGGGGGAGAGGAGAGGAAGGGAGAACAGCTTAACAACAAAGTGATCAGAGCAGAGGGGAGAGGAGAGGAAGAGAGAACAGCTTAACAACAGAGTGATCAGAGCAGAGGGGAGAGGAGAGGAAGGGAGAACAGCTTAACAACAGAGTGATCAGAGCAGAGGGGAGAGGAGAGGAAGGGAGAACAGCTTAACAACAAAGTGATCAGAGCAGAGGGGAGAGGAGAGGAAGGGAGAACAGCTTAACAACAAAGTGATCAGAGCAGAGGGGAGAGGAGAGGAAGGGAGAACAGCTTAACAACAGAGCGATCAGAGCAGAGGGGAGAGGAGAGGAAGGAGAACAGCTTAACAACAAAGTGATCAGAGCAGGGGGAGAGGAGAGGAAGGGAGAACAGCTTAACAACAGAGCACTCAGAGCAGAGGGGAGAGGAGATGAAGGGAGAACAGCTTAACAACAAAGTGATCAGAGCAGAGGGGAGAGGAGAGGAAGGGAGAACAGCTTAACAACAGAGCGATCAGAGCAGAGGGGAGAGGAGAGGAAGGAGAACAGCTTAACAACAAAGTGATCAGAGCAGGGGGAGAGGAGAGGAAGGGAGAACAGCTTAACAACAGAGCACTCAGAGCAGAGGGGAGAGGAGATGAAGGGAGAACAGCTTAACAACAGAGCTTTTATATGAATGGGTTTTAGATCAATCAGTACAAATTATTGAGTTTTTTGTCATTCCCAATGCAGTCATTTAAAATTATTAATGCACTAAATGAAAGGTGAATGGAATGTATGAAAAGGGAATACATTAAGCTGTAATCCACTATCTCTCCAGAGGAGTAGCTGTGTGAATGGGGGAGACATGGAATGAACCTCCAGTGTTGTTTGCAGTGAGTGGTGGTAGTGTAGGGGATCGTGATGGGACTTCCTGACTTGGCGCTTCCCATGGCAACATATTGTGTGCGGTTGGAAAGGTGTGAGGCGCACCAGTGGAGGACCGTACCGACGAAACCCACGTGTTCCTTCAATCCACCCAGGAGGATGTCGTGGTCAACCCGTGTCAAGGCGGCACTGAGGTCAAAGAGGATGAGGACGTTCGAGAGTCCACTGTCAGCTGACGTGAGAAGGTCGTTTTTTTAACTTTGCTGAGGGCTGTTTCTGTGCAGCCGTTGGGCCTGAAACTGGGTTGAAAGGATTTCATAGAAGCCATTGGAGGTCAAGTGTGACTGAAGTTGTTTGGCCACAATTTTCACAACAGCAGGTATCAGACGGAACAGGAGAGAGGAGTTTCCCTGCAGCCCAAGAGTGCACCGTGCGACACACACACACACACACACACACACACACACACACACACACACACACACACACAAATACACACACACACACACACACACACACACACACACACACACACACACAAACACACACAAATACACACACACACACACACACACACACACAAACACACACAAATACACACACACACACACACACACACACATACAAACACACACACACACACACACACACACACACACACGCGAACACCAGGGTTTCCGTTTTGGCGCCGGACAACATGACCAGCAAATTTGTTATTGACCAGACATTTTAGAAAATGTACCAGACATCCATATGAATTGGGTGCATAACACATTAGAGCGTCCACCACCCTCGGTGCTCAAAATCACATTTAGATTATTGTAATTCATCTTAACAGAATCGAAATTAGCCCGTAAAGTTTTCATAAAATAAAGTAGAGCGATGTTCATATACCAACATGACAGGTTTTGTTGAAAAGCAAAACATTGCCATTGGGTCTTCGTCCCTGCTATAAATCATAAATGAATATCATAAAAAATATATTTTAAAAAATGTGCCTAGAAGAACAAGACAAAATGTACACATGATGTGTATGATGTCATTTGCAAAGGACCTGTCCTATACTCTATTTGTATGAACATTTTAATTAATAAATCAAATACAATCTAAGGCTCTATTTAAATTCGGCTGTGCATTAACTAATAAATAACATGTCTGTCTCGGAACACCAGGACCGGCCTGTCATGGCTAGAAGGGATCCAGCATTTGTCAAAGTAATGTCAGATTTGACTTTTCGTAGCAGGTTAGGAGAATTTACGCAGCAGGTTAGGAGAATTAACGTAGCAGGTTATGGGAATTAGGTTAAGGTTAGGAAAAGGGTTAGGGTTAGTTAAAATATGCAAAAAATAAATCAACTTTTGGCTTTAATTTATGAAGAAATTACAAAACTGATGTTGGACAATCAAATTCGATATGTAAATAAACTAAATTAGTTAGGGCTGGTTCATTGAGAGAAAATAGTTTTACAATGCTCCTGTGAAACGAGGCCCGTGCCATGCATTTATAAAAGCACTTGTTTCCAAAGCTCAAATTATATCTCACTCTTTTTACAGTTCTACTGGATGATGTTAATAAATATTATGTTTATTGTAATTTTAACTATTGTGGGGTCGTGACTCGTGTCATGTGTGATATACGTGGCTTATTGATAACAACTCTGTTTCCTACTTATAGACAGTTGGCTGCCTAGTGGTCCTCTGTAGCTCAATTGGTAGAGCACGGCGCTTGTAACGCCAGGGTAGTCGGTTTGATCCCTGGGACCACCCACACCTAAAAATGTATGCGCGCATGACTTTAAATTGCTTTGGATAAAAGCATCTGCTAAATGGCATATTATTATTATTAAATTATAGTGATTGATAACAACTCTGTTTCCTTCTATAGACAGTTGGCTGCCTGCTGATTGATAACAACATTTACATTTTAGTCATTTAGCAGACGCTCTTATCCAGAGCGACTTACAGTTAGTGAGTGCATACATTATTTTTTATTTTTCATACTGGCCCCCGTGGGAATCGAACCCACAACCCTGGCGTTGCGAACGCCATGCTCTGCCAACTGAGCTACATCCCTGCCGGCCATTCCCTTCCCTACCCTGGACGACGCTGGGCCAATTGTGTGCCGCCCCATGGGTCTCCCGGTCGCAGCCGGCTACGACAGAGCCTGGATTCCAACCAGGATATCTAGTGGCACAGCTAGCACTGCGATGTAGTGCCTCAGACCACTGCACAACTCTGTTTCCTACTATAGACAGTTGGCTGCCTGGTGATTGATAACAACTCTGTTTCCTACTATAGACAGTTGGCTGACTAGTGATTGCAACATTGTAACTCTCCGATGTGAATAGGTGGCAACAATGTTTTTATTTTCCAAGTGCTTCTGAATAAGCTCAACTGAAATGCACCAATTGCGCAGATACACATCATTACTCTACTCTGGTCTATCAATCCATTCCAAATCTTTATACTATACATCACACAGGTCTGTTGATCTAGCCTATAGTGGCAGCAGAACTGTTAACGCCTTGATCACACCGACAGTGCATTGCGCAAAATAGTACGCGGCATCATCTGGATATGCGTGCAACAAAAGTTCAACATTCACCTTCTGCTACCATTTCTGCCAAGCCATTTCTACCCATACAGTTTGACGCATACGTTCGATAAATCCAACGTATGCACCACACAGAACGCACTGAAACTGCCTCTGAGAAGCAATGCTGCAAGGCGAACGCAGCGTTCCATTGGAAACGAATGTACTTCTGGTGTACCAAAACGCAACGACACTGTCGGTATGATCGAGGCGTAAGAATTTACTCGCGTTTGGGCGGACCTTGGCCTGCTCAAAGTGAGCCGCTGCTGTTGGGAAGTCAAAACTGTCCAACTCCTTGGAGCAGCTTGATGCAAATCAGCCTCGCTACTTTGTCCTCAAGAAGGAGCGATCTGGAGGCCGTCTTTACTCTGTTTTGGAGAAAGAATCCCCTCTCGGCGGGCTCACTGGAAACGGGGATAATCAACACAATCTTCGACAGTTTTGCCCATTCGGGGTCCACTCAGCTGAAGTCCCTTATGAGGACTTTATGAGGACCTGGCGTCTTAGTGTTAGGGGTGTTTCTATATTGACTCACTAATGTCCAGCTTGATGATTTATTACCCTATGATGTATACAGTGGGGAGAACAAGTATTTGATACACTGCCGATTTTGCAGGTCTTCCTACTTACAAAGCATGTAGAGGTCTGTAATTTTTATCATAGGTACACTTCAACTGTGAGAGACGGAATCCAGAAAATCACATTGTATGATTTTTAAGTAATTAACTTGCATTTTATTGCATGACATAAGTATTTGATACATCAGAAAAGCAGAACTTAATATTTGGTACAGAAACCTTTGTTTGCAATTACAGAGATCATACATTTCCTGTAGGTCTTGACCAGGTTTGCACACACTGCAGCAGGGATTTTGGCCCACTCCTCCATACAGACCTTCTCCAGATCCTTCAGGTTTCGGGGCTGTCGCTGGGCAATACGAACTTTCAGCTCCCTCCAAAGATTTTCTATTGGGTTCAGGTCTGGAGACTGGCTAGGCCACTCCAGGACCTTGAGATGCTTCTTACGGAGCCACTCCTTAGTTGCCCTGGCTGTGTGTTTCGGGTCGTTGTCATGCTTGAAGACCCAGCCACGACCCATCTTCAATGCTCTTACTGAGGGAAGGAGGTTGTTGGCCAAGATCTCGCGATACATGGCCCCATCCATCCTCCCCTCAATACGGTGCAGTCGTCCTGTCCCCTTTTCAGAAAAGCATCCCCATTTGACCTTGTGGGGACTAACAAAACGTGGTCCCCACAAGTATAGTTAAACACATCCATACACACATACACACACACACACACACAAACAAACACACACACAAAGTAGAAGAGATGGGAGGAGAGTGGAGGAGGAGAGAAGAGGAGGAGGAGAGAGAGGAGGAGAGTGGAAGAGGAGGAGAGATAGGAAGAGAGAGAGAGGAGGAGAGAGAGGAGAGAGCGGAAGAGACAGAGGAGGAGAGTAGAGGAGGAGAGAAGAGGAGGAGGAGAGAGAGGAGGAGAGTGGAGGATGAAAGAGAGAGGAGGAGAGAGAGGTGGAGAGAGAGGAGGAGAGAGAGGAGGAGAGTGGAGGAGGAGGGTGGAAGAGGAGGAGAGATAGGAAGAGAGAGAGAGGAGGAGAGAGAGGAGAGAGCGGAAGAGACAGAGGAGGAGAGTAGAGGAGGAGAGAAGAGGAGGAGGAGAGAGAGGAGGAGAGTGGAGGATGAAAGAGAGAGGAGGAGAGGAAGAGGAGAGAGAGGAGGAGAGTAGAGGAGGAGAGTAGAGGAGGAGGAGAGAAAGGAGGAGAGTGGAGGATGAAAGAGAGAGGAGGAGAGTAGAGGTGGAGAGAGAGGAGGAGAGAGAGGAGGAGAGAGACGGGAGGAGAAAGATGAGACGGTGGAAATTAAGTTATTCAACATGCATGAATAGAGCAGTTCCCCTCTGAAGGCCTTTCATAAAGCCATGTTAAAAGTCTATTCAAATCATTAACTCCATGTAGAAGGTTGGGTTCATTTAATGGCTGTATCAAAGGGGTGACCAATCACTTTAGGACCTCTACAAATCCCTCTTCACTGCAGTGCACTGCAGCAGCAGCTCTCTTTAACAGCTATCCGCACTTAAATAACACACACACACACACACACACACACACACACACACACACACACACACACACACACACACACACACACACACACACACACACACACACACACACACACACACACACACACACACACACACACACACACAGAGAGAGAGAGAGAGAGAGAGAGCACCTCAGTGGATCCATTTGAATCATTATGCAAATGAAGCAGAAGACGAACTGGTTATTAATGAGGAAGTCATGTTGCGTTGCGGTAATCTGACGTTCATTAAGATGATTGCTGACTACGCTCACTTTTATAACACACACACACACACACACACACACACACACACACAGGCCATTACTGTAGGACAGAGGAGCATGGTAAATAAAATATCTCCCCCCCACACACACACACACACATAACACACACACTAACACACACACTATGCTACTCGCAGAATGACAAAGCTAAGAAATCTAACCATTAAAAACATCTCCAGCTGGATCCTCTGAATGTTCTTGATCTATCAGTTGCTTCAGCATGTCACTGATGATGTTAAGAGATATGTGCCCTTCACGATTAAATTGAGAATGTAACACGTTTTGGATAATTCAGTGTTGAGTATCTGTGGTTTGGGCTGCCTGTCTACGGCGTGTAGAACTGCCAGCATTATATGAGAGTAGAGGAAGATGCATAGTGTAAAAGGGCTTAATTTGCTTTAAACAACACAAAAACTGTAGTTTCCTCTCCATTTCTGTCCATCTCTCTCTCCCTTTCCCTCTCTCTGTGTCTCACTCACTCACTCACTCACTCACTCACTCACTCACTCACTCACTCACTCTCTCACTCACTCAATCACTCACTCTCTCCCACTCTTTCTAATTCTTCTTTTCTCTCTTTCTCTCTTTCCCTCTTTCATTCTCTCTCTTTCTCACAAAACACTTCTTACGCAAAAACTTTAAAAAAATAAAACGTTCATAAGAAAGTTCAATTCGTCAACACTATCTTAAGATGTAATGATTTTCTCACGAACTTCTCAAATATCTTCTTACAAATCTTCTTAAGATGTTTGTTGCTAGGCAACTGTTTTAGCTAGCTAGCTATCTAGCTAGCAATGGCAATCATGTTAGCATATTTCCCACTGAGATTACTGTTCTAAAACATGTTCTTGGGTTTAAAATAATCCATATTGAAACTTTAAGATGACATTTGTCAGTGAATTAAACATGTCCAGTTGGTTTCATGAGCTTTTTTCTCTCACTGCCCTGAGTTTAAGACAAGGGTTTAGGTAGTGGCGGTAGGTGGCTCAGTGGTTAAGAGCGTTGTGCCAGTAACCGAAAGGTTGCTGGTTCTAATCCCCGAGCCGACTAGGTGAAAAATCTGTCGATGTGCCCTTGAGCAAGGCATTTAACCTTAGTTGCTCTGGATAAGAGCGTCTGCTAAATGACTTATTATTATTATCTTGGAATTAAGAACATTTCCACTGACTTTATTTTCAAGAATCTAATTTCATCTTCACTTTTTGCTTAAGGAGAAACATAAGAAATAGCGCAAGAAAATGTCCAATAACCTTTTTGAGGAATTACATTTTACATTTTAGTCATTTAGCAGACGCTTTTATCCAGAGCGACTTACAGTTAGTGAGTGCATAATTTTTATTTTTTTCAGGAATAACTTTCTTTATAAGTCTGTAGTTGGCAGTAAAGAATATATTTCTTCTTAAGAAGGTTTTGTGAATCTGGGCCCAGGTCAGGTGACTCTCTCATTCTCTATGATTGATTCAATGCTCCGCGACTGATAGACTGATGTGAGTTTTAATCTATATAATAACCACATATAGTTTTAATCTATGGAATAACCTCATGTATTTATTTTTAAACAATTTAGTATTCAAGGTGTTTACATAGCTCAGTCCCTCAACAGCCTCAGAGCTAAAGGCTAATTCCCTAAAACACTTAAAACACCCAGACACATCTCAATCTCTTTCCCTGCCCTTGAGAAAGCACAGCCCTGTAGCCTACCGCAGGTTGGTTTGTTCTGCTGAGAGCACAGCCCTGTAGCCTACCGCAGGTTGGTTTGTTCTGCTGAGAGCACAGCCCTGTAGCCTACCGCAGGTTGGTTTGTTCTGCTGAGAGCACAGCCCTGTAGCCTACCGCAGGTTGGTTTGTTCTGCTGAGAGCACAGCCCTGTAACCTACCGCAGGTTGGTTTGTTCTGCTGAGAGCACAGCCCTGTAACCTACCGCAGGTTGGTTTGTTCTGCTGAGAGCACAGCCCTGTAGCCTACTGCAGGTTGGTTTGTTCTGCTGAGAGAGAGCGGGGGGGGGTGGGGTGTGAGGTGATAATGAAGTCATTTGTTTACGAACGCGTGTGTGAAAGTAATATGTGTCTCTGGTCAAAAGTAGTGCACTATGTAGGAAGTAGAGTGCGATTTGGGACACACCCTCAGAGTCTGCAGCGGCTTTATACTGCAGTCTGTTCCCACGTTTAAAAAAAGAGTTTAAAAAACAGTAGAGTTACAGAAAAACACCCCAGTCACCTCATCAACATAGAGCTGTGAATGTGATTCCCATACCGCTGAACACGATCACATTACACAACTATTAGCAATACTATTCCTGTAGCTTTATTCTGCCAGCCAGCTCTCCTCTGACACCCTGTACACGTCCACAGCCGCAGCTACAGTTCACAGAACCAAACACTTTGCTTGCATCCCAATTGGCGCCCTATTCCCTACACAGTGCACTACTTTTGACCAGGTGACACAGGGCTCTGATCAAAAGTAGGGCACTATGTCGGGAATAGGGTGCCAATTGGGATGCATCCTTTGGGTTAACAGCTTTGATTGTTGACAGACAGCAGACTCCAGAAAGCTAGCATACATTCCACATTACCACAGCATAGCTCATTACCACAGCATAGCTCATTACCACAGCATAGCACATTACCACAGCATAGCACATTACCACAGCATAGCTCATTACCACAGCATAGCTCATTACCACAGCATAGCTCATTACCACAGCATAGCTCATTACCACAGCATAGCTCATTACCACAGCATAGCACATTACCACAGCATAGCACATTACCACAGCATAGCTCATTACCACAGCATAGCTCATTACCACAGCATAGCTCATTACCACAGCATAGCTCATTACCACAGCATAGCTCATTACCACAGCATAGCTCATTACCACAGCATAGCACATTACCACAGCATAGCTCATTACCACAGCATAGCTCATTACCACAGCATAGCTCATTACCACAGCATAGCTCATTAACACAGCATAGCACATTACCACAGCATAGCACATTACCACAGCATAGCTCATTACCACAGCATAGCTCATTACCACAGCATAGCTCATTACCACAGCATAGCTCATTACCACAGCATAGCACATTACCACAGCATAGCACATTACCAAAGCATAGCTCATTACCACAGCATAGCTCATTACCACAGCATAGCTCATTACCACAGCATAGCTCATTACCACAGCATAGCACATTACCACAGCATAGCACATTACCAAAGCATAGCTCATTACCACAGCATAGCTCATTACCACAGCATAGCTCATTACCACAGCATAGCTCATTACCACAGCATAGCTCATTACCACAGCATAGCTCATTAACACAGCATAGCTCATTAACACAGCATAGCTCATTAACACAGCATAGCTCATTACCACAGCATAGCTCATTACCACAGCATAGCTCATTACCACAGCATAGCTCATTAACACAGCATAGCTCATTACCACAGCATAGCTCATTACCACAGCATAGCACATTACCACAGCATAGCACATTACCAAAGCATAGCTCATTACCACAGCATAGCTCATTACCACAGCATAGCTCATTACCACAGCATAGCTCATTACCACAGCATAGCACATTACCACAGCATAGCACATTACCACAGCATAGCTCATTACCACAGCATAGCACATTACCACAGCATAGCTCATTACCACAGCATAGCTCATTACCACAGCATAGCACATTACCACAGCATAGCTCATTACCACAGCATAGCACATTACCACAGCATAGCTCATTACCACAGCATAGCACATTACCACAGCATAGCACATTACCACAGCATAGCTCATTACCATAGCATAGCTCATTACCACAGCATAGCTCATTACCACAGCATAGCACATTACCACAGCATAGCTCATTAACACAGCATAGCTCATTAACACAGCACAGCTCATTACCACAGCATAGCTAATTAACACAGCATAGCTCATTACCACAGCATAGCTCATTACCACAGCATAGCACATTACCACAGCATAGCTCATTACCACAGCATAGCTCATTACCACAGCATAGCTCATTACCACAGCATAGCTCATTAACACAGCATAGCACATTACCACAGCATAGCTCATTACCACAGCATAGCTCATTAACACAGCATTGCACATTACCACAGCATAGCTCATTAACACAGCATAGCTCATCAACACAGCATAGCACATTACCACAGCATAACTCATTAACACAGCATAGCTCATTACCACAGCATAGCACATTACCACAGCATAGCACATTACCACAGCATAGCTCATTACCACAGCATAGCTCATTACCACAGCATAGCTCATTACCACAGCATAGCACATTACCACAGCATAGCTCATTACCACGCATAGCTCATTACCACAGCATAGCTCATTACCAAAGCATAGCACATTACCACAGCATAGCTCATTAACGCAGCATAGCAGTGCCATCTGGGACGTGTTAATAGTGAGTTGTACGTAGTGTTTCTTAATATGGCTATGTGCAGTAGTGTGAGAACAGGGCCCGTTTTTCCCAAAGCATCCCAGACTAGGAGTGCTGATGTAAGGGTCAGTTTTGCTTTTTAGATTGTCATGAATAAGGTTACATAGACAGGTGGGACCTGATTCTAGAGCAGCACTCCTACTCTGAGATGTGGATATATGGGCCCTGATCCTCTCCCGGCAACCACCCTGTACATTCCTTTCCTGTCCCCCTCCATCCCTGAGCTCCCATTCTCCCTTTCCTGTCCCCCCTCCATCCCTGAGCTCCCATTCTCCCATTCCTGTCCCCCTCCATCCCTGAGCTCCCATTCTCCCTTTCCTGTCCCCCCTCCATCCCTGAGCTCCCATTCTCCCATTCCTGTCCCCCTCCATCCCTGAGCTCCCATTCTCCCATTCCTGTCCCCCTCCATCCCTGAGCTCCCATTCTCCCATTCCTGTCCCCCTCCATCCCTGAGCTCCCATTCTCCCTTTCCTGTCCCCCCTCCATCCCTGAGCTCCCATTCTCCCATTCCTGTCCCCCCTCCATCCCTGAGCTCCCATTCTCCCATTCCTGTCCCCCCTCCATCCCTGAGCTCCCATTCTCCCATCCTGTCCCCCCTCCATCCCTGAGCTCCCATTCTCCCAACCCTGACTGTCTCAGATACAGATTGAGGGTCCGTCCCAAATGTTACCTTATTCCCTACTTAGTGCACTAATTTTGATCAGGGCCCATAGGGTGCCATTTGTGCTGAGCGATTAACCGACGTCGGTTCAATTGTTTGAATTCCATTTTATAAAAACATAAAATTTTTAGCTCAATGCGCACGTTGTAAAGTTTCTCAAGAGATAAATCCGATCCAGCCTGAACTGTGTGATGTAGTAGGGCGTTGTAGTTTCCAACAGGCCAATATTCTACATAGTTTAGCGCATAAAACGTGGTAATGAACTACAATGACCATAATCCATTGCGAATCTACTTGTACGGTCTGTGTTTCTTTTATACCTGTTCCAGAAGAGGCAGAAGAATGCGAGATCGTGAGGGAATATAGAGAGCAGCTGTTGCTACGCGAGGTATCTCCACCTGAAAATACATGATCTAAGTGATTGATAGTTGGTATTCAGCAGTCATATACATGCCTTATTTACTTTGAAGAACTCCAAAATAGTGATGACTTGGAATGAAATAATAAAGTCATCAAATAAAACAAATGTAATATACACAACAACTGAAATATTTGATTAAAGTAAAGTCATGTGAATACATTATGGTTAATAAGTGATGAGCAGGAATGGGCAGTCACTACTATAATGGGACTTTTATTAATTGATGTATTCTGTGTTGTTACAGCATTCAACCCAAATAATCGAACTGACCTAAAAAAGCACTAATTGCTCAGCACTAGGTGCCATTTGGAATGCAGCATCAATCTGTGACCTCCAGTCTAGTTCCAGTTCCTACCTGCATGTATTATCCTTTCACAGACATCCCCTTCCAGAGAGAGAGAGAGAGAGAGAAAGAGAGACAGAGAGAGAGAGACACGGAGAGGGAGAGAGAGAGAGAGAGAGAGAGAGAGAGAGAGAGAGAGAGAGAGAGAGAGGAGAGAGAGAGAGAGAGAGAGACACGGAGAGGGAGAGAGAGAGAGAGAGGAGAGAGAGAGAGAGAGAGAGAGAGAGAGAGAGAGAGAGAGAGAGAGAGAGAGAGAAGAGAGAGAGAGAGAGAGAGAGAGAGAGAGAGAGAGAGAGAGAGACAGAGAGAGAGAGACATGAGAGAGAGACAGAGAGAGAGAGAGAGAGAGAGAGAGAGAGAGAGAGGAGAGAGAGAGAGAGAGAGAGAGAGACACGGAGAGGGAGAGAGAGAGAGAGAGAGAGAGAGAGAGAGAGAGAGAAGCACCATCACAGCTGCAAGATTTGTGACCTGTTGCCACAAGAAAAGGGCAACCAGTGAAGAACAAACACCATTGTAAATACAACCCATATTTATGTTTCTTTATTTTCCCTTTTGTACTTTAACTATTTGCACATCATTACAACACTGTATATAGACATAATATGACATTTGAAATGTCTTTATTCTTTTGAACTTCTGAGTGTAATGTTTACTGTTAATATTTATTGTTTATTTCACTTTTGTTTACTATCTACTTCACTTGCTTTGGCAATGTTAACATATGTTTCCCATGCCAATAAAGCCCTT